>NC_081563.1:111082410-111116508 GCF_022355385.1 Mustela nigripes
CATGGAGCACTGGGTGTGGTGCATAAACAATGAATTCTGGAACACTGAAAAGAAATTTTTAAAAATAAATAAAAAATTTTGGGGATGCCTGGGTGGCTTAGTTGGTTAAGCAGCTGCCTTCGGCTCGGGTCATGATCCCAGCGTCCTGGGATCGAGTCCCACATCGGGCTCCTTGCTCCGCAGGGAGCCTGCTTCTCCGTCTGACTCTGCCTTCCACTCTGTCTGCCTGTGCTCGCTCTCGCTCGCTCTCTCTGACAAATAAATAAAATCTTTAAAAAAAAATAATTAATAAATAAATAAATAAATAAATAATTTTTTTAAATGGGCAAAGGATCAGAGTAGACATTTCCCCAAAGATGTATAAATGCCCAATGAACACGTGAAAATGCACTCAAAATCAATAGATATTAAGAAAATGCAAATCAAAGCCATTGTGGATATAAGCTATACTCACTAGGACGGCATAAAATCACAGAAGGTAAGTACTGGTGAGAATGTAGAGAAAATGGAACCCTCATAAATTCCTGGTAAGAATGTAACTGGTGTGGTCTCTGTGAAAAAGGCTTGCATTTCTTCAAAAAGTAAAACACTGAAGGGCACCTAAGTGGCTCAGTCAGCTAGGCATCGTACTCTGTATTTCGGCTCAGGTCTCAAGGTCATGAGATCAAGCCCCGTATCAGTCCTGTGCTGGGCATGAAGACTGCTTGGGATTCTCTCTCTGCCCCTCCCGGTCCCTCCCTCTTTCAAAAAAAAAAAAAAGAGAGAGAGAAAAGAAAAGAAAAAAGTAAAACACTGAGTTACCACATGACCCAGCAATTTCATTCCTAGGTGTACATCCAAGAGACATACTCAGACGTCCACACAAAAATTTATACATGAACGTTCATAGCAGCATTATTCTCAATATCCAAAAGATGAAAACTACCTAAATGTTCATCGACTGAGGAATGGATAAATAAGATATGGCTTACACATACAATGGAATATTATTCAGCCACAAAAAGGAATGAAGTACTGATCCATGACGCAAAGATGAAATCTTTCAAACATGGTAAGTAGAAGTCAGTCAAAACAATCACATATTGTATGATAACATTTACATGTGATGTATAGAATAGACAACTCCATAGACAGAAAGCTGACTGTCAGGGGTTGGGAGGAATGAGGAATGGGAAGTGGATGCTAACAGGTACAGTGTTTTCACCTGGCATAATGAAAATATTCTTGAATTAGATCATGATGATGGTTGCACAACTTTATGAATATACTAAAAGTCACTGAACTGTGCACTTTAAAGTGGTGAGCTTTATGACATGTGACATCTAAATCAGTGTGCAGAATTCATAAGCCAGAAAAGAATTATAAAATTATATCGGGTTATTTGAGTGAAAATAAGAATTTAAGCAAAAAAAAAAAAGGAACAGGGGCGCCTGGGTGGCTCAGTGGTTAAGCCGCTGCCTTCGGCTCAGGTCATGATCTCAGGGTCCTGGGATCGAGTCCCGCATCGGGCTCTCTGCTCAGAGGGGAGCCTGCTTCCTCCTCTCTCTCTCTCTGCCTGCCTCTCTGCCTACTTGTGATTTATCTCTGTCAAATAAATAAATAAAATCTTTAAAAAAAAAAAAAAAAAAAAGGAACAGTACAAAAATTGACTTAAAGAAGACTGTACACGTATTTTTTTTTAAAGATTTTATTTATTTATTTGAGAGAGAAGGAGAGACAGACAGAGAGCATGAGCAATGGGGAGGAGGCAGAGGGCAGAGGGAGAAGCAGACTCCCCTCTGAGCAGGGAGTCCAAAGCGGGACTCAATCCCAGGACCCTGAGATCATGACCTGAGCCAAAGACAGAAGCTTAACCAACTGAGCCACCCAGGTGCCCCTATACATGTATTTTTTTTTTTTAATGAAAGGGGATGGTTATCAAATTGCTATGGACTTTGGTTTCTATCCAATAAATTTTTTAAAATAACATAATTTTTTAGTAACTATTCTTTGCAACTATATAAATCCCTTTTTAAAAAATGATATATGTCAACAGTCTGTCAACCTAAAAGTATGCAAGGAAGTAAAAAGAATCTTAAAATTATTTTGGAGGTGCTTCAGAAGTTTGAAGAAAACTACCTGATATAAAAATCATACACAGGTACACGAAGAAATATGTAAAGAATGTTAATTGTAGCTGTTTTGATAACAGGACAAGTTGGAAAAATCTAAATGCCCGTCAGCAGGAGAATGGGTAAATAAGTTGGAGTTCTATACTGAATATAGCTATGAATCAACTAGAACTACAGTTATCAATACAAACAAATCTCAAAAGCATTTAAAAATGGGGCTTTGGTGGAAAAAAAAAACATGTATAGAATAGTTACTTTTTATGACGTCTGAAAACATGATCTTGTTTTTGGAAATAAGACTGTGTGTTTGTGTGTATGTATGTGTCTGTAATAAAAGTAGAAATATGCAAGGAAATAATAAACATCAACTTCACCATGTTAGTTACCTCTGCGAAGAGCTTTAAGGGGAACAGGATTAGCAAGGAATAACATGGGGACTTTGGTTGGTATCTGTAACATGTTATATTATATAACTTAATGTTATTATATCATAAAAATAATATGAAGGAAATTCAGCAAAGGTAGGTTGTAAGGTTGCAGGTACAAAGATGTTCATTTCATTACTCTTTGTATCTCTTCCATAAGTTTGAAATGTTTCATATTATAAGGAAGTTAAAGTTAGCCAGAAACTGAGCCAGCACCAAACATAATTCCTTTAAAGCAACCATTTAGGGGCACCTGGGTGGCTCAGTCAGTTCAGTGTCTGCCTTCAGCTCAAGTCATGATCCCAGAGTCCTGGGACTGAGTCTCACACTGGGCTCCTTGATCAGAAGGGGGCCTGCTTCTCCCTCTGCCTCTGCCTACCACTCCCCCTGCTTGTGCTCTCTCTGTCTCTCTTCCTGACAAATAAATAAAATCTTTTAAAAATAATATTAATAATAAAAAAAATAAACCAACAATTTAGTTACTTTAAAGCAACTGTCATGGTTGGTCAATATTTGTCAACCAGTGGTCCAAAAGATGTTCTGAATAAAAGACAGTACTAGCATCTACTAAAAGAGAAGCATAGGACATGATATTTAAATACACATTACAGAAGGGCATAAAAGAAATCTAATTCTGAAAATTTGCCTCAAGATCATCTTGCCAAACCTTCTGATCAAAATCCTTGTATAGCTTTGCAAGATGTCTCTAGTACTTCAAAAAAAAAATGTTAAAAGGGGAAAATTAAGTGACAATTATAGTCAATCTGGCCTTTCTGCTCAATTTTGAACAAAACCATTTACACAGAAAATGCTTACAAATAGCTGGAAACCACTATCATTTTATGATTTAGAAAAAAAACACCAAAAAATATTTCTAAGACATAATTTTTAAAGCACAAATGCATAAATACCAAACATGAGGACAGAAAAGTCTACTTTTCTAGCACAGAATCTGCATTGTAATATAAATTCAATCCAAAATTAAGTGTCATTTTTTTGTCTATAAATCTTGCTTTCCCTTAAAAAATTAATTTAAAATACATTAAACAACATGTTCTACATGTTAAGCAGGGAAAAGATGAAATTTTTCTTTTAATATTGTGAACACCATTACAAATTATATTTAAAATGTATGTTATAGTCTTTATTAAGAAATTACTTTTTAATCTATTTAAAAATCATCAAAAACAGGATACTTTTTTGAAAAAGATTATTCTTTAATTCCTAAGAGTCCACAAGAGCATACTTTTTTCTAAGATTTTATTTATTTATTTGATAGACAGAGATCACAAACAGGCAGAGAGGCAGGCAGAGAGACAGGGGGAAGCAGGCTCCCTGCTGAGCAGAAAGCCTGACGAGGGGCTCAATCCCAGGACCCCAAGACCATGACCTGAGCCAAAGGCAGAGGCTCAAAACCCACTGAGCCACCACGCCCCAAGATTATACATTTTTGTGAAGGGATGTGTGATCAAAAAATACAGGAAATACTGGTCAAGAAAGGTGACTTACATGTCTCTTAAGAGCACCCGATACAGTCCCAGCCCCTAATGCTTATAGGCTTGCGAGTAAACAAAATAGAAAATTCTTAATTAGACTGCACAAAAGACCAAGAGGAATTAACTGGAAAATTCATTCAACTTATAACTGTATACTATTAATGTCAAATTCTAAAAAGATAAACAGGCAAGTCAGCCATGACTAAAATTAACTTCTATAAGTGCAAGAGAATTCTAGATGAGTAAACATGTAAACAAATAGCTAGAACTAAAGTTTACTCACAGTTAACATGAAAAGACAGAAAACTTAAGAGAATTAAAAATTGAGAGACCAAGGGGCACCTAGGTGGCTCAGCTGGTTGAGTGCTGGACTCTTGGTTTCAGCTCAGATCATGAGCTCAGAGTCAAGAGATGGAGTCCCAATTTGGGCTCCATGCTCAGCCGGGAGTCCACTGGAGATACTCTCCCTCTGCCCTCCCCACTGCTCACATGTGCATGCTCATTCTCTCTCTCTAATATATAAATAAATCTTTTTAAAAATTGAGAGAATAAAATAGAACCAGGGTCCCAAGTGCTAAAAGAAAAGCATCCAAAGGAAGAGGACATCCACAAAATGGTAAGAAAGAAAAATGCCAAGACAAATAGGAGAAAGCCATCCTCAAAAGGGGAAATGAGACAACATCTGGCTGATTATAAAGGGCTAGTTTGAAAGTACAGGGAGAAGGAGGAAATGGAAGGAAGAGAGTCAGGAACTGAAGAATGAGATTAGGATACAATATATGGATGGCACTCACTTTTGCCACAATGCATTGAAGAAATCACAAAGTGATAAAGAGTGTAAGTGAGAAACATAGGCCAGCAGCTGATAAATTTCCCAACACAAATACTCTGAAAAGTACAACAGTGGTTTTCATTTCAGGTTTAGAAATCAGACTGTGTTAAAGGGAAAAGCCAGTATGATTTCTGTTCAGCCACAGTACCAGATATCTACTTCTGTATTTAATACTCAAGATAAACATAACCTATAAGTTATTAAGTCAGTTCATCATATTAGAAAGACTGTTTTGATCATACATACTCTGTTTTTCTCCTATATATTTATCCGTCCTCTACACTGTAGTAAATAAAAAGCCTATCTTGGGAACCTTTCACAGAAGTAAAGCTTAAATGTCAGATATCTGCTTTCAAACATATACCATGTGCAATTATATTAAGACATCAGGCTCAACTTTTCTGTTTACTTAGTAAACTTATTTTTACCTTTCCAAATAAGTAAATTCTATCCTCTAGGAATCAGTGCTCGCTTCGGCAGCACATATACTATCCTCTAGGAATCAGCAAAAAAGCCTCAAATGTTTATTATATAGTATTTTACATACTTAAGTTTTCATCCAACATAACATAATTTTATACCATATAAGCATGTATTTTGTGGATTCCTCCCATTTTCTATCCCCCCCACCCCCATTGAAAAACCAGGGAACGAATTACGGCCGTTCAGTGACTTTACTTGAGTGCCAGACTAAAACTCAGTATGGCACAATCCTCACTGCGACAATGTCAAAGAGCCAGCATAATGCATTCCACATAGTGGGACCCTCACAACCCCTAGTAATGACTGAGTGAATTCCTGGTAAACTAGGGGGCTGGCATTTCATTACTTGATACAGTATTTTCCAGAGCATTCCCAATTTTTCTCACAGACACCTATTGAGTATTCACCAAATGGGAGGTTCTAGGAATATGCAGGGGTGTCACTGTTTTTCCCTCCCCAGCATGGGCCCCACTTTTCTGGTACAGTATGTGTTCCCTTCCCTTTTCCTGCTCCCCTCTTCTCTGTCTGTGCCACTTACTCCATCTAATAGAACTGGACCTCACATTCCAGTTCCACAGCAGGTATGCAAGTCAGGTCTGATGAATCAGGACATTCCCCATGACCCCAAAGATTGCTTCAGTAAAGGACAAGGGACCAGTGAGATTCTCAGCACTGCTTATTTGCAACAAGCTTCTAAGAAAGGGTCATTCTTCTCCAGTGGAGGATGCTAAGCCAGTTTGATTTAACTTCTGGAGACACCACCTGAAGACAGCCTGCCTGAAAATGAGGCCAGCAGAAGGCAGATCAAAGCTAAGAGATGGAGGGAGAGAGACCAAGTGGTCCCCTGCATCCAGACACACACAAACCCAACAAAATCCCCTTGACTTTTCTGTCCCATGAACCAATAAATCTCTCCCATATTTTTTCTCTTAAGCTTGTCTGAGTTGGGTATCTGTTACTAAAAGAACCTTGAAGGGCACCTGGGTGACTCAGTGGTTTAAAGCCTCTGTCTCAGGCTCAGGTCATCATCCCAGGGTTCTGGGATGGAGCCCCGCATCAGGCTCTCTGCTAGGCAGGGAGCCTACTTCCCTTCCTCTCTCTCTGCCTGCCTCTCTGTCTACTTGTAATCTCTGTCTGTCAAATAAATAAATAAAATCTTTTAAAAAAAAACTTGACAGGGACGCCTGGGTGGCTCAGTTGGTTAGGCAGCTGCCTTCGGCTCAGGTCATGATCTCAGCGTCCTGGGATCGAGTCCCACATCGGGCTCCTTGCTCAGCAGGGAGCCTGCTTCTCCCTCTGCCTCTGCCTACCATTCTGTCTGCCTGTGCTTGCTCTCTTCCCCCATCTCTCTCTCTGATAAATAAATAAAATCTTTAAAAAAAAAAAAAAACTTGACAGGAATTGTACCCAATACAATTTAGAAATACAAATTAATGAGCCCTCACATAGGAAATTGGCTAAATAGAGGGGAGGTACAGGGCAGTGAGAACAGCCTCATTCCCAGGCGGAAGCTGGCAAACTGAGTTGCGCAGTATCAAAGAAACAAACTAAAACCACTGCCTGTGGTAACTCACGGTTCCGATCATGTGCCCATCAACACTAAAAAACTAAAAGATTTGGCAAGAAAATGTCACAAATTTAGACCACGGTCTATCATGGTTCTAAGAGAATATGGCTCAAACTCCTCAGTGCCGAATATGAAGACTTTCATGATCCAGCCCTATATTCGTCTGCATGTTAGGAACTGCTCTATAGTGTAAGGAACAGAAATCCCACTGTAACTGCCTTAAGAGAAACCCGGACTTGGGGCGCCTGGGTGGCTCAGTGGGTTAAGCCGCTGCCTTAGGCTCAGGTCATGATCTCAGGGTCCTGGGATCGAGTCCCGCATCGGGCTCTCTGCTCGGCGGGGAGCCTGCTTCCTCCTCTCTCTGTCTGCCTGTCTCTCTGCCTACTTGTGATCTCTCTCTGTCAAATAAATAAATAAAATCTTAAAAAAAAAAAAAGAGAAACCCGGACTGCAGCACCTCACCAAAACTGAAAAGTATACCTTCGGGCAACATTTGATCCAGAGATCCAGAAAAGTCATCAGGTCTCCAGCTCCGTTTCTCTGACATCCTCCCACTTCTAGAAGTTACTCTGACCACAGGTGGGCTACTCTCACAACAATACTAGCTATAATAACTCGCGGTTTTATTTCCTCAGCACACAAAGCAGAAGACGACAAAGCATCTCCTTCATGAGCATCCAGAGGAGAGAGTCCTCCAGCAAGCCCTGAGATTCACTTAGACTGAGTCCGGTTGGATCACATGCCTACCTCCAAACAATCATTACCACCGGAGGCTGGAATGCCCTGATGGCTTAGCCCAGGTCAAAGATGCATCCTGAGGTTGAAGGGTGATGGGAAAGCAAGAGAGAAGGTCATTAACATCTTCCAGTCTCACACCTTTCCAAGGCATTCCTCACAAGTTATGCTCCGACAACATCTATATTCAGTTCTCTAAGGGCTGTGGTTTGAATTGTGTCCCACAAAATGTTATGCTGAAGCCTTAGGCCTCAACACCTGGAAATGTGACCTTATTTGGAAACAGTCTTTGCAGATGATCAAACTAAGAATGAAGTCATACTCATATGTCCAACATGACTGGCATCCTCACAAAAGAAGAGGCACACGGGGAGAGGTCGGCTTGAGTCTGAAGCAATGGAGGCAGAGACTGAAGTGATGCATGTACAAGCCAAGGAATGCTAAGGACTGCTGGCAATTCCAGCAGCTAAGAGAAAGACATGGAACAGATTCTCGCTCAAAACTTTCAGAGAGCACATGGCCCTGCGGACACTATTACAGGCTTGTGACCTCCAGAACAGTAAGAGATTACATTTCTGTTGGTTTAAGCCATCCAGTTTGTGGTACTTTGTTACAACCAACCTAGGAAACTAATACACTTAAGTAAGCACAACAGCCTACGATTCTTTGCCTTTGTACATACACTCCCTTTTCTCCTGGAATGCCCATCTCTCCCAGACGGTCTATTCACAATTAAACCTCAGATCTGCCCAAATGGTCTCTTCTTTGGGATGCCTTCCACCACGGCCCTCAAAAAGAGTTAGTCTCTCCACTACATCTTAGTCCAGCACACAATACTGCCCATATTTTTACTATTAAGTTCTAATTGCCTGTGTGCACAGAATTCGCTTCAGAGTTATGAGCTCTCCAATGGGAAACCAAGGCCCGATTCTTACCCACCTTCATATCCTCAAGGCAGTGCATGGTACCTAACACATAATAATCACTCAAAAGCTCTCTATGAATTGAACAGACTGATGACTCATCTCAGAAAAAAGATAATGGGTATGATTACGGAGAATTGGCTGTTATGGATATAGAGAACTGAAGATGGACCTTGAGGTAGAACTAGATAAGTAGAAAAGAAAGAATCTGGGGGCAGGGATGAGGAAAGCTGTTAAATTTAGCAAATATGCAGGAAAAACTACAATGTAGAAGAATTTGGGTAGAGAGAAAGGAATGTGTGTGAGGCAATGGGAGCCTTCTGCTCAGAGTCATTTTACAGGTAATAAGAGGAGTAGGGAAAAAAAGGTTTCTCAGCAAGACAGTGACACCATGTTTTCAGGGGATTTCTATGACAAAGTGTAGGATGGACTCCAGAGGTGCAAAGAGATCAGACAGGGCAAAAGAGAGGAAGCTCAGCAAGGAGGTAAAGGGCCAGGTGCTCTAGGATAGCAGGAGCAAGAGTGGAAAGGAACAAAATTTTAAGACTTACGGAAACAAAGAATAAACACAAAGAGCGAAGGATTACTCCAATGGTTGACCTTTGGTTATCTCACATAGGATTTACTACTGAAATAAGGGAGGATAAAGGGAAAGACTACTCTTTTTGAGGAGAATAAAAGTTCGTTTCAGATGGCTTACTATGAGGTGACAGTAAAACATCCCCCAAAAAGATGCCCAGCAAACAGAAGACAATGAAGTACATGAGATTTATGGTATGGCAGATTTTCCTTATTCTAGATATGGCAGTTATATGGGTAAAGATGACTTTTTTCATTCTTTCATCCAACAAATATTTATTGCACACCATGTCCTAGGCACTGTTCTAGGCTCTGGGAATAGGACAACAAGCAAAACTAACAGAAATCCCTGTCCTCATGGAGCTTATATTCTATTAGAGAAAACAGAAAAGCCTAGTTGACTCATGAACATAAATTTAGGGCTTTAGGTAAATACTACTTACTGTAACTATAAACACCCTCTGTTTGTTTGGGTTTCTTTTAGCCTTTTTCTTCTTTCAAATTTTATTTTCCAGAATTTTCATTTCACTAGTTATAGGTACTTATGTCCTTGACCAGTAGCCAAACAGGTTCCAGTGAGTTGTTTTGTTTTGTTTTTCTTTTTTTTTTAATCCTGGCTTTACTGTTGTAATAAACCTATTTTTCCTTCTTTGTCTCTGTTTCTCAATGGCATTAGGCAGCCCTTCCAAAGAATTTCATGTAGGGTGACTGGACTCAGAAAATGAGAGGCTAGGGGTGCCTGGGAGGCTCAGCCGGTTAAGCATCTGCCTTTGGCTCAGGTTATGATCCCAGGGTCCTAGGATGGAGCTCTGCAGCCAGCTCCCTACTAGGCAGGAAGCCTGCTTCTCCCTCTCCCACTCCCCCAGTGTGTATTCCCTCTCTCGCTGTCTCTCTGTCAAATAAATAAATAAATAAATCTTTAAGAAATAAAGAAAGAGAGAAAATGAGAGGCCGAATGGCACAATGGAAAGCAAGAGAGTGGGAATTAACAAAGCCTGAATTCAAATCCCAGACCAGTTTTTCAAAAGTTGTGTGAGCTGGTCCAAGTTACTCAGTATCTCCAAGCTTCAGTTCACCCACCTGTGAAATGGGAATAACTTCACTCTAAGGAATAAAAGGAGTAATTTCTAAAAGGCACTTGACACAACACCTAGGAGAAAATGGAGAGCTGTTGGTGGCAGCTAGTGTTGGGACTATTACTACCATTACTCCATATGCCGGGAACAAAATAGATGCTCAGTAAATGCCGACTTCTTTCCTTATTCTAGAGAAGGTAAGTTCTTAACATCCTGGGTAATTATAAGGCTCCCATTCACTAGGCTATTCCAGTCTATCCTCTCCATACTTCAGGAACGCAGAAGAATTAAATGCATATTAATTTCATAAGTGGACTTAATATCTTTATTTCTAATTTGATGGGATGTATTTATCATCTGAAGAAAAATTTGCATGGTGATGTCACAAGTAGAAAAGAATGATCACTGAATTATGAACGATAACATAAAACTGAATGAAACTGGCTGCTTTAGAAATCGTCTTACAAAGATTCCACAGTTATTTTTACTAAACTGACACCAATAATATTGTCCCATGTGGTAATCATTTCTGGAGTACCTTTCATTTGGAAAAAAAGTTAAGTGATTTTCTACCTGCAACCATACACTAATACAAATTTCATACAACACCCCCCAGAGTCACTCAGAAGATTAAATGGTATAATGTATATGAAAATGTATGACCAGATCCCCGGCATATGCTATGCATTCAGTGATAACTTGGGGGAGATCTAATCCTCTTATCCTACATTCCTTTCAATTACTAGGAAAGACCTTCTAACAACAATTATAACACAAAATTTATGGAACTAAAAAGATTTAAAAACACATTGCCTTGATGCCATTCCATAACAGAAAGGTATTCATTTGAATGTCTCTTCGTTTAATAACAAAGAGGTCTGTGAGTTAAATGAAGATACGTACCACTATAATCAAAACCAACATTTCAGTCTTTCCCTAAAATAATCCTTCCACTAACAATTTAATGAAAGTTTTTTAAAAGGCCAGAGACGTTAAATTCCTCTTACATTCATTTTAAAAAATGCAAATTCCAGAAGCCCACAAAATATACCAGAGTCATCGGAACCAAAGTCATAACTATTTGCCCAGGAGACAGCACTGCCACCAGCTTGAACCCGCTTAAATGGAGCATCCACGATAACCAGGGGAGCCCCTCCACTCACGCATGACTCCATCTGAGACAGCCAGTGTCAGGACTGCTTATTCCCCACAACAAGTGGCTCTTCTCCGATCTTCTGGATGAGAGAGACCTGCTCTTTCTCCCTGGCTGTGTCCCTCTATATCAAGATGACCTCCAACACTTACGCCTGTCCTGCCAAGTGGATACCCTGAAAGCACCTAATCTCAGTGTAGAAAACCTGCTTTTCCTGTGTCCCTGTGTCTGTTAATGGTATTACTATCCCCTCAGCCACCCAAGATAGGATCTAGTTTTCTTTCCCTCACCAACCCTCTCCCTTCCAAGAACAAACCAGTTTCAAAGCAAGACCTGTCTTTTACCTCTGCAATACCAGCTAGGACGCACCCTGCCTCCATCCCCACAGCCTATCCTAGGTTCTCATTACTGCCGTCCGGACCCTGCCCAACACCTCCCACCCAGTTGCCCACCATCTCTCATGCTTACAATAAGTCCACCTACTCTGGGTAGTAAAGACTGATCTTGCTAGCATGTCCCTCTACACCCTCTGGGCCCCCACTGCCTCATCAGAACTTAAAGGGTTCTCATCTGACACAACCAACTATTCACTTGCTTCTAGAAGCACCTCAAATTCAAAAGGTTCTGGCGGCCTTAACTTCAAGGCCGTTCCTGCTCTGGCTCCCATCTAAAAGCCTGTCATGTCGTGAAAATTCAAGTTAACTGTGCCATTCTACTGCTCAAGAGCTAAAGGTCAAAATTCTCAGCCCAACCTACAGGGCTTCACATGGCCTGCCCCCCCCATCTCTTCAGTCTTGCCATGCTCTCGTTTGCTCCCTGCCTCAGCTATCCAGCCTTCTCTTCAGCTTGCCATGATGCCCCTCATCCCCAAGCCTCTGTACATGCTGGCCCCTTAGCATCCCACCCCTCACGTAGGTAGTGCCATCCCACCCCTCAGATCCCAACTCGAAGGTCACTTACTCAGCCACTAGTCTTAACATTTTAAACTAAGTCAAGTCCTCTGCTTGCCCCGTCCTTTGCCTCCACAGACTCAAGCAAAATACTAATAAATTGATTATTAGATTTCTTACTCCCAAGCTAGAATACAAGCTCCACAAGAGAAGGACTGTGTCGGTCTTGTTTGCCACTGTATCTCACAATTTACTCCAGAACAGCCCTCGACAAATATATGTAGGCTAATGTAATTCATAAATCACAATACCCTAAGTAAGTTACATCCCAAGATGCACTACACACTGGTCTTGAAAGCACCTGGTTTCTCCATAACAATAAAGTGCTCAGCTCCTCAATGTTCTCTGAGTTCTTCCCCTGAAAAACTGACATTATATGCGTCTATAATTCTACCATTCCAAACCTCCACAATTTTGTTTGCAACCTTCCTCCCATCTGGAATTTTTTCTCCAGCTACATAGTTCCAAAGCCTACTTGCTTCAAATGCTCAAATCCAATGTCACTTTCTCCTGGAAGTCTTCCTTGCATTCCCACAGCTAGTCACAACCTCCCTCCCTGAATTCCCACAGGTTCTCCAAGGTCTCATTCAGGTCAGATCAAATGTCACTTCAAATGAGAGGTTTCTCCTAAAACTTTAGGAGAAACTCACTAGTTATAATTCTCTATCAGGCTGTCCTGTTTTATTTTCTTGACAGCATTGTTATCTGAAATTATCTTGTTCATTTATTTCTTTATTTATTTGCTTATTTACCAATTAACTGCCTGTGTCCCCCCTCCTAGAATGTAAAACCCCTAAGAGGAGGGACCCTGTCTGTCTGAGTCTCGGTATTTCCCCACTCCTCCACAGCTAACATCAAAAGTCTTTCGTAAAATCTGCCAAAGGCATGAATGACTCTGTAGTTCTTATGACTAGAGCCATCTGTGTACCTGTCTTTCTCTTGCTGTATTCCAAACTCCATGTAGACTAGGCCAAAGTCTGGCTAATCTATTTGTTCATGTGTATTACCTGGAAATCCTTCCACAATTAAAGCAAATAATAGATGACTACTAATGAATGATTTAATGATCTCTCCAGGAGGTACTGTCCCAAACCAGGCCAACTCAGAACTCCATATTCTCCAGAAACCAGGGCAAACAAGAACCTCCTTCTATGCCCTCTCCACCCAGTTCCAATCAGCTGCCTCTAGTGAGCTTCAAAAGGCTAGTTTTCTCACTTTCCTCTATCCAACAACCACTCCTTCTTCTATCTCTGATATCTCACAATCCCAACCTAACCTCTCCCCTCTATCTTGAGCCAACAAATCACTTCCAGGGCCCTGTTCCTTCTGAGTACCCTAAATCTCCAATGAGTTGGGTAATTCATCAAGCCCTAGGGGACAAGGGGATGTTAAAAGGAAGTGTTGAAGTAAGACTAGCTCTCTCATCTTTTCCTGTATACCTCGTTTATCCGAAAGAGGCCCAGTTTCAGGGACTGGCTTTGATACTCTTTGGGACCCTGAGCTTTCTTCTCCTGTACCCGCCGCACCCAAACCTCTCTGGGGTGCCTCCACCCTTGCCTCGAATCTGTTCATCTTCCGGTACAAGAGGACCCTTGGCCAGAGACAATGATCTCCTCGGGAGCAAATGGTCCTCAAACACCGTGGGGCGGCTCTATCCTCCCCACTTTCTGTCCGGCATCTGCCTCCGGCCTGGAACCATCTCGCGCGCCCCATAGCCTCAGCCTCCCTCTGGGCCCGACCCTCCAACACTACCCCCCACTCACCTGAAGCGCCCCCCGCAGTGCTGGCACTGCTCGCCCACCCAGCCAGCGGGGCAGACGCACTGGCCGGTGCCAGGGTTGCAGCGGCCGCCGTTGACACAGGGTCGGTCACATTCCTTGGCCTCGGCTGCGGCTGAGCCCGACACCGCCGCCGCCGCCGCCGCGGCCTCGGCCGCCCAGGGCAGCAGCAGCAGCGGCGGGAGCAGCAGCAGCAGCAGCAGCAGCAGCCGCCGCCGCGGGAGGCGCAGCCCGGCCCCCAGCCCCGGCCTCCCAGCCCCGGTCGCGTCCCAGTCCCGGTGCTGCCCGCCGTTCCTGCCCGCAGGCGCTGTCGTCACCGCCGTTCTCCTCCTCAGCCTCGCCTGAGTCGCCGCCGCCACCGCCACCATCTTCCCGGGGCTGAGACGGCGCCCCGCGAACACATACACACACACCGCACGGCCGGCTCCGCTTTGCCTGGCCGTGCGGGGCGGGGCCGTGCGGACGGTGGCTCGGGCGGTCAATCCTGAGGGCGGGGCCAGAGCTGCGCAGCAGGCGGGCGAAGCGTGCGTGCGGGGGCGGGGCGCAGCGCGCGGCCCCTCCTCCTGCACCCGGGGCCTTGGAGGCGGGTCTCGGGCCCCCGGTGTGCAGGTTGTTGAGAACCCTCCCGCCTCGGGTTCAAGGCGCATTAGCGCTCCAGTTTTGCCCTTCGCGCGGCCCGGCGGTGACAGGTTAGCATCCCTGAGGCGTCCTCTTCCCGTTGACTGCCTGGGAGCCATCCGCTCTGCTTGGTGGGCGACCGTGATGAGCACTGCCCTCCCGGAACCCCCGGCTCTGCCCCGACTCTACCTGCGGGGCAGAAAGGGCCTAGGAGTCTTCGTCGTGGTGTGTACGGTGGTGTGCCCTACTGTTGAAGGAGTGCTGTGTTCCAGCCTTCGCTTTCCCCTCCGTAAAGTAGGGATAACGAAGTAACACGTGTGTTAAGAAACCAGTGCATAGGCTATGCGCCATAAATGCCTCTAGGCAGAGTGAAGACGCACAGAGCCCAGCCTTTCTTGATTCAGGCTGATCCAGTGGCCGACCAGACCCCCCACCTTTAATAATGTGGAGGAAGTGCGGGGCTACCTTACAACCCCACTCTTTGTTCTCAAACCTCTCTGAAGAGAAGCCAGCATAAAATTAGGAATTGGAGCACCCTCAGCCCACACGCGTCTGCTCCTAGAGCCGTTCTTTTCAGGGAGTTTGTTACTTTGGTGGCCCCCCTAAAACTTGCCTCCTCACAGTATAACCTTATGTGGTCGTCGACCCTGGAACCTGGACTGGACCTGTGATTTGATTTAACCAATGGAAGAATGTGCAGAAGTGACTGTGCTAATTACAGAGATGAGCTTAGGGAATACCTGGTAACCTTGATTTCAAGCTCATTATAATTCTGAGCTGCTCCCCCTCTTCCACCTTGCTGTAGAAAGATGGCACACAGAGACCACCACATGAAGAGGCAAAAACCCTGAGACTACATGGAGGAAAAGTAAGGACCCAGTTATCACCAAGAACTGATGTCCCAGACACATGAACCCTGATGAACCCAGATGAACCCTGATGAGTCCCTGCTGAGGGACCAGTCATGGAGGGGAGAAGCCATCTGAGCTGTTCCTCATTACCTAAAACAGAGGTAAGTGTTTCCTACTGTGCCTTTTCCAAAATCCTAAGAAATGGTAACTTGGGTGCTGGTTTAAGCCTCTAAGTTTTAGAGCAGTTTGCCACCCAGCAACAGATAACCAGAACATTGTCTGACACAATCCTTGTGTTGTGAGGAATATTCCTGTGGCAGCCGCCTCAGAGTTTGAGCACTCTACACTCCCTAGAAAACAAAGAAATCCCCTGATATACCTGTGGTGACTTTCAGCTTTACCACAGAACACAGAATTCTGATTCTAGAATATACCCCCACCCTCATGCCCAGGTCCTGACCTACCTTCCTAGGCAACCACGTCAAGCCTCATGAAGCTTAGCAGCACCCCAGCCTCCAGCCTCACCCCAGTTCTACACCCACACATCCTTCCTATTCCTGTATGAAATGTATTGTTTGGTCTAGGCCTTACCACTGGCTTTCTGGTTTGCAGGTGGTTTTGGCTACAGTATCCTACAAGGACTGTGTAGGATGAGGTAGGGAAATGGAAGACATGGCCCTGCTGTCTGGCAAGGACCCAGTCAGATGGAGGTGGTTCACATGAAACCATGACGTGGCTACAGGAGATACTGCTCGCCCTACTCCTCTAGGTCAGAAGTGGAACTAACCTTTTCCTTTATTCCCCACAGCAAAACTGAACCACTACCACCTGGAAATTTTAATGTGTGTAGCAAAGAATTCCTGGAACTGCTCTAATTACATGCCTAAGGAGGTTTGTATCCACTAGGATACTTTGACGTTACCTCTGCTCTTTCTTTTTTTCCACTCAAGAAAGGCATTCTCTCTGTTTGTGTGGCCCTTTGCTCTCTCTGATTTCATGTCCTCATTTTCTATATCTTTGCTTTAATCTCCAGGTCAGGGACATGGATGGTTCTACAGTTTTTTAGCTTTTACTCATGTGTTGTCTTAGGTCAGTTTCCTGACAAGCAGAGACTGAAGTGTAATTTGAGTACATAATTTTTTATGAGAATGCTTTCTGGAGAAAGGCAATAAAGGAAGCAGAACAGAACAGGGAAGGGAGCTAAGCCAGGATGTGGTCTTATCTGGAGTTAAGCTTCAGCCTGATCCTATGGAGAGCCTTGGGGCATGGATTATATCATAGAGCTGATTCCACCTTGAGGCCAGAGAGCCATGTTTTGTATATATATCTCATTTAGCTGCTAGCCAGCATGCACAGCTGTAAAAAGGATCCAATAAAGGAAGCTTAGGGGAGGCATCAGTCTACCATATACAATGGATATCTATGAGCACTCAGTTGCAAGGATGAAAGCTGCCCCAGTAAGATCTATCTTATCAGCTGTCTGACCTTCCCTGAGTATCACAGGACCTTGTCTGCGCTATTTGACACATCATCATTTTTTCATATGTCAGAGATCTTCTTACACTTTCAGTCTGCGTGGAACAAAACAATTCCCTGATTATAGATATCAGAATCTTACCTAACATATAAGGTACTATATGGCCTGTGAAGAAGGTTGATCTTGAGGGTTTGGAATAAACACAAGTGGGAGGGTTTTAGGTAAGAAGGAAGCTCCACAGGGTAGCAACTTCCTTGTGAGGGATAGGTCAACTTACAAATATAAAAATCCCAACACTCCTTGGCAGGCTCTACAGGAAAATGTTTAGGGATCCTTGATCTAGGAGTACAGGGTTAGCCACCTTAGCTGTTGGCTGAGCTCCTGGTGGCCTCCATATGCAAGCCCCACGAATATAGGAAATGGCCTTGATATCAACATGAAGGACAAGACCCAATCTTGAGAGGAGATCACCAATTTAAAGGCAGAGAACTTGAACTTTCTGTTAGAT
Source organism: Mustela nigripes (assembly GCF_022355385.1). Classification (NCBI taxonomy): domain Eukaryota; kingdom Metazoa; phylum Chordata; class Mammalia; order Carnivora; family Mustelidae; genus Mustela; species Mustela nigripes. Next base: position 111,099,973 of record NC_081563.1, read on the forward strand.
GAGTTGGATGGGTGCCCTAGCTCTCAGATTTCTACAGTAGAGAAACAAAAGTTTTCTCCTGTGCATAGATAAGATATTATGAGAAGAGTAATAGAGGGGCGCCTGGGTGGCTCAGTGGTTTAAAGTCTCTGCCTTCTGCTCAGGTCATGATCGGGGCTCTCTGCTCAGCGGGGAGCCTGCTTCCCCCTCTCTGCCTGCCTCTCTGCCTACTTGTGATCTCTGTCTGTCAAATAAATAAGTAAAATCTTTAAAAAATAAAAACAGGGGCGCCTGGGTGGCTCAGTGGGTTAAGCCACTGCCTTCGCTCGGGTCATGATCTCAGGGTCCTGGGATCGAGTCCCGCATCGGGCTCCCTAAAATCTTGTGATCTCTGTCAAATAAATAAGTAAAATCTTAAAAAAAAACAGATAACAAATAAATAAATAGAATCTTTTTAAAAAAGAAAAAAAAACAGTAATAGAGTTAAAAGACAATTGACCTTCCTAAGTTTCCTGTAACTGCTGTAACAAATTAACATAAACTCAGTGGCAAAAACAAAAACTGATGGAAATGTATTCTGTCATGCTTCTGGAGACAAGAAGTCTAAAATCAGAGTGTCAGCAGGGCTCATTACCTCTGGAAACTCTAGGGGAGAATCCCTCCTGTTCCAGCTTCTGATGGAAGTTGGCATTCTTTGGCCTTCTTAGCTTGTGGCCACATCACTCCAATGTCTGCCTTTGTCATCACATTGCCCTCTATTCTATATTGTCTTCTCCTGTGTGTGTCTCTTATAAGGACACTTGTCATTGGATTTAGGGCCCATCTCAATAATTTAGGATGATCGTCTCATCTCAAGATCCTTAATTAATTACATCTACAAAGACCCTTTTCCCAAATATGGTAATAATCATAGGTTCTGGGGATTAGGATATGGACACATCTTTAGGAGAACCACTATTCAGCCCACTACACAACCCTATACAGGATCTCAACTCATTCAGTTAATTCACTTCTACAACTAATATTTATTGAGTGGCTACTATATACCAGAGACTGATCTAGGCTCTGTGGAGGCAACAGTAAAAAAGCATATAAAAATATCTTCCTTTCTTCACACTCATTTTAATGACTACTATCAAAACAAAATAGAAAATAACAAATGGCAAGAATATGGAGAAATTGGAACTGTTGTGTATTAGTGGGAATGGTAGTGCACTGTGGAAAACAGTTCGACAGTTCCGAACATTGAAAAAAAGAATTATCATGGGGCGCCTGGCTGACTCAGTTGGTAGAGCATGCAACTATTGATCTCAGGGTTGTGAGTTCAAGCTCCACATTGGGTGTGGAGCCCACTGTAAAAAAAAAAAATTATCATATAACTCGGCAATGCCACTTGTGGATATATATCCAAAATAATTGAAAGCAGGATCTTGAAGAGATATTGGTACACACATATTCACTATAGCATTGTTCACAATAGCCAAGAGATGGAAGCAACCTAAATGTCCATCAACAGATGAACAGATAGACAAAACATGATATATATCTATATATGTATATATTTATTATATATATGGATATTAGATATATATATATCTAATATTTATATATATCATATATATATATATATATATATATATATATATATATAATAGTTACATATAATATTACTCAGGGGCACCTGGCCAGCTCAGTCAGTGGAGAATGCAACTCTTGAATCTTAGGGTTGTAAGTTCAAACCCCACATTGAATGTGGGAGGGGCAGATGGAGAGGGAGAGAGAGAATCTTAAGCAGGCTCCACACCCAGCACAGAGCCTGATGCAGGGTTCAATCCAAAGATGGCCTGAGCTGAAATCAGGAATCAGACACTTAGCCAACTGAGCCACCCAAGTGCCCTTAAAATTTTTTATTTTTTTTAAACCATTGCCTTTATGGAATATCTAATTATATATAATTTTTTTATAAACTCTCTGTTGAAGCATAACATGTATACAGAAAAGTGAAGAGATCATCCATATATAGCTCAATGAATTTTTTTAAGTAAACATATGACTAGGGTCTTGGTCAAAAATTAATTCATAGGATCCCTCTTGGACCCTCCTAGTCACTATGTCCATGCAGGAGCCACTCTGATAACCTCTTACATTATGGACTCTTTTTGCCAGTTTTTCACTTTATATAAATGCAATACTATAGTATGGAGTCTTTTGTGTCTAGACTCTTTCATTCAGCATTATGTTTGTGAAATTCATCCATATTGTTGTATAAATAATTTGAATCTTTTTTAATTTTACTTTTTTCAAAGATTTTATTCATTTATTTGAGATAGAGAGCACAAGCCAGGGGGCAGAGGGAGTGGGAGAAGCAGACTTCCCACTGAGCATAGAGCCTGACATGGGGCTCAATCCCAGGACCCTGAGATCATGACCTGAGCTGAAAGAAGACACTTAACTGCCTGAGCCACCCAGGTGCCCCTTGTTTTTATTTTTATAGTCTACTAGTTAAATGTATATATGCCATAATCTGAAAGTTTATTTATCTGTCCTACTGCTGATGGACATTTGGGCAGTTTCCAGTTTGAGGCAACTATGATTAATGATGCTATGAACAGCCTAAGAATCCAGTACAAGTCTCTAGGTGAGCATACATACACATTTCTGTTGGGTATACACCAGAGATATACTGATAAATGTTTATCAGTCAGCTCCCTTGGAGGAAAACACCCTCACAGGTAGCATTTGTTGATTTCTGTGTGTAAATACTCCCACCATGGCCTATTTCTGCTACCAACGTGATGTCACTGAATATAGAATCAGGAAGATATACAGACCTGCTCTCCCAAGCCAGTGGGAACCAACTCCAGCACTGTGTATGCCTGGGAGATCAAGAAATGTCCAAACAGACCTGCAAGAAACTTACTAGGAGAAATATCTGAGAGGGATAAAAAGGGGGTGCCTGGGTGGCTCAGTGGGTTAAAGCCTCTGCCTTTGGCTCAGGTCATGATCCCAGGGTCCTGGGATCGAGCCCCGCATCGGGCTCTCCACTCAGCGGGGAGCCTACTTCCTCCTCTCTCCCTGCCTGCCTCTCCGCCTACTTGTGATCTCTGCCTGTCAAATAAATAAATGAAATCTTTAAAAAAAAAGGGGGGGGGGAAGGAAAGAGGAAAAAGCAAGTAGAAGATTCAGACTGAAAGAAAAATCCAACAGCTGTGAGGGGAAGTGGGAAGGACAGACTGGTTACGAAGAGTCTAAGACTGTGGTGCAGTTCTGAAAAAGGCTTGTCCAGGCCAAAGGGGATTACTGGGGCCAGAGTTGCTAGCTGGAGTAGCCGTGCATATCTCAGGAATGGGCCTGCACAGCCAGCACAGAAGCAGTGGTAGAACCAGAGTGGCAGTGGCTGGGTTTCTAGTCAATGACAGTCCCCCCAACAGGAGAGCTGAGCCATGCATTTTCATGACCACCATGACCTGGCAGTATTTCTTCTCACCACAACCCTGGAGATGAGCAGGACAGTCTGTCAACCAGGGTCGTCTCCAAATGTCTTCCTTTTCACAGGTTAACTGTACAGCGCTGGCTCAGCCGACTTGGAAATTGGAATGGCCACTTTAGATTGAATAAGCCCCAGGTTTCCTAGGTAATTCACTAGAAAGGAGAGAGGGATTGAGGAACAGACAAGCATTCTAGTTATTAATTAAAGAAATAGAAGTTGACCATACTATATCCCCAACTGATGATTTAAATCTTACTGCTTCCATAAGGAAAGAATAGAAAAATGAAGTTAGTCAGAAATAGAAGCTGGAAAAGACCTTATAATCCAAGTTATAGTTAGCTTTAAAGTAGAAGCAATATGGTGCTTTAAAAAAAAAGGCTACAAATTCTTTAATATTCTCATGAAAATTTAGAGTTTAATTCCTCTCTGTAAAATAGAGGTCAGACTTCGTGACTCTCTTCTAACAAATAAAGATGTGGTAGAATTATGCTACTTGACTTCTGAGGCTAGGTCATACACAGGATAGCTCCTCCTTCTTCTTCCTCTCCCTCCCCCTGTCCCTCTTCTCCCTGTCCCTCTCCACTTGCTTTGGAGGAAACCAACCATCACATCAGGAGGACACTTGAACAGCCCATGGAGAGGCACAGGTGGGGAGGAACTAGGGCCTGCCACCAAGAACTAGCACATACTTACCAAACATGTGAAAGTCAACCTGAAAATGGCTCCTTTCGCCCATCAGGGCTTCAAGTGACGGCAGTCCTCGCCAACATTTTAACTGAGACCTCACAAAAGACCCTGAGCCAGAATTGCCTAGTCAAGCTGTTCTTGAATTTCTGACCCACAAAAACTGTGAGAATAATAAATTGTTGTAGGCTATTAAATTTGGGGGCAATTTGTCTCACAGCAATAGGTAATTAATATAGGCCACAAGAATTTGGAAGTCTCCACACACATACCCAACACCATAACAGAAGATATTACAACCGAGACAATATGGCAAACCCATGGAGGATATCCATTGCCTTGTTTCCTGCCTTGGCTCATAGTGAAGCCAACTCCTCTCTAAGCTGATTCCCATCAAAGCTCACTGTCCTGGTACAGCCAGAAGCACCATCTCTATTCCTAGGGCTCACCCAAGGCACTGATACAGACTGTTGTGATCAAGATTTCTTATGCCCACACAGAGGTCCCCATCTCATGTTGCTGCCAAGCCACTGGCACCAACCCCCATCATCTGAGAAGCCACTGGCAGCAATGCAGGCTTCATTACAGGGAAATGGTTCTTATGTTCACTTGTACTATGACCATGGCCAGAACCCCAGTGTGGGGGATGGGTGGCAGATAACCATGTGTACAGAACCAGCTCACCAAAAAAACCTGGCCTGTGACCCAGATTGCAGTGTTTACCAAGTTAAACAGTCTAAAGCCAGATCAGCATATCAAAAATGACTCAAGCAACAGAGAGTTTAGCTATGAACCTCAGCAAGTCAGGGCCAAGGACATTGATGGACAAGGTTCAACGAGGGCAGAAAGAAAGCAGACCTGCAGAGTTCTGGGCTTGGGGCAGCTTTGAAGAGTATACCTATGGCCATGGTGTGGGCCCCCCACCCTTAGGACTGGCTTAAAGCCAGCAGGCCCCTTTCTCCTCTATGCATTTCAAGGCTATAGCTTTTTTTCATGTGTAAAGTTCCCACAGAATTGCCAGGGCTCAGACCCAGTGTGATACTGGCAAGGAAGCTTGAACACTCTTATATTAGTTTAGGTTCCCCCAGAAGAAAGCCCCGAGGCAAGAATTCAAGATTAATGTGGGATGTAATCCCAGGAAACAGGGAGCGGAGTACAGAAGTGAGACAGGGAAGGGAAGGCAGTCAATAATACAGAGTTGTGTTACCAAGCCAGGGACTAGTGTGAACAATTCCAGGGGGATTCCACAAGGGGAAACTGGGAAGTGGAATAGGACACATGCCTCAGAGAGGCAAGAAGGCTAGAGTATTTGAGGGTATTTATATAGCAACTCCAGTCAGCCATGTCTGAGGGCTGCTAGGAGAGGGAGTGTTAATGGGTGTGGGGACAAACACAGAGAAGCAGATACTACTGATCAGTGGATCCGTTTTTTATTTGTTCATTGGCCTTTAGGTCTCCCCTTCTGTGAACTGAGTATTCATATCCTTTGCCCATTTTTCTATTGGATTGCCTATCTTTTTCTTACAGATTTGTAGGAGTCACATATAGAACCAGATCTTTTTTATTGTATATGTAACAAGTATCTCCTTCCAGATTGTGGCTTATCTTTTCACTTTCTTTATAGTATCATCCAATAAGTAGCTCTTATCTTCAATGTATGAACTTATCAGTGTTTTCTTGATAGTCTATGCTTTTCATGTCTGGCCTAAGAAATCCTTCCCTACCTTGAGGTAACGAAGATGATAATTTTCTAGGAATTTTTGCTTTCTTACAGAGAGTCTTTGAGCCACTTGGAAAGGATTTATATGAAAATATAATACAGGAATTCAGTATTTAATTTTTATCATGGAAAATCTCAAACATATACCAAAATAAGAAGAATACGATGAGCTCAACACCCAGCTTCAACAATTATTAACTTATTTCATTTGACCACTGCTGTATAACAAATTACCCCAAACTTAGCAAATTGAAACAGTAATAAACATTGATGATGTTGCACAGTTTCTGAGAGTCAGGATTTTAGGCCTTTAGAGTTGTTCTGGCTAAGGATCGGTCATGAGGTTGCAGTCATGTTGTTGGCCTGGCCTGCAGACATCTGCAGCCTTAGCTGGGGCTAAAGGATCTGTTCCAAGGTGACCCTCACCTCTGGCTGGGAAGGTGTTGCCAGGAAGCATCTGTTTCTTGCCACTTGGCCCTTTTGCAGAGCAGCTGATGCATCCTCACAGCATGGTAGCTGGCTTCCCCCAGAGCAAGTGAGCCAAAAGAGAGGAAGGCGGAAGTTGCAGTGACTTTTATAACAGTCTTGGAAGACGTACAAGATCACCTCCACCACATTGTATTCATTAAGTCACTAAGTCCCATCCACATTCAAGTTGAGAGAAATTAGATTCTGCTTTTGGAAGGGAGGAATATTAGCGTTAGCGGATGTTTTTAAAACCAGCCCGTAACTCACAGCCGGTCTTTTTCAGCTGTGCCTCCATCACTCTCCCTTAGAAACTGCGTTATTTTGAAGAAAATTCCAGACACCGTATTGTTTCATGTGTAAATACTCTAGTATGGATTTCTAAAAGATAAGCCTTGAAGAAATGTCATAAGCACTGTACCATAGGCATACAAAAAGTTAACAATGTAACAATAATTCCTTAATGTCACCAGATATATCCAGTCAAAATTCAGTAGCATTCAAGTTCCCCCAATTCATTCCCTCTCCTGCTCGCCCCCTCTCTCTTTTTTAAGTAGTTTATATCAAACATCTCTGTGCATAACTCCAGATCCTCTTGGGCTCACGTCACTTAATTTAGCCATTGCTGCCCAGATCAGTCCTGCACAGGCTCCAACCAGCTACACGCAGGTGTAGCCTGGCCTTTCTTCAGGGCTTCTGTTTAATGCTGCAGTGTGGAACACTGTAGAAATCTGCTTGACATGTACAACCCAAAAGTGCCAGGGACTTAAAACTCTCTGAAGCAGGGGCACCTGGGTGACTCAGTGGGTTAAGCCTCTGCCTTTGGCTCAGGTCATGATCGCAGGGTCCTGGGGTTGGCTCAGCAGGGAGCCTGCTTCCTCCCCATGTCTCTGCCTGCCTCTCTGCCTGCTTGTGATCTCTCTCTCTGTGTCAAATAAATGAACAAAATCTTAAACAAACAAACAAACAAACAAACAAACAAAAAACCTCTCTGAAGCAAACTTTAACCAACCAAGATGAGAACCAATGGACAACCGCTTTCCCTTTCATGCGCAGATCAACAGTCTGAAGACACAGCATATGTAACTTCTCACAAAGTTGTGGGATTAAGGAATCACTCTTCATGGTGGCCAACTTGATCGTGCCTTCTGGTGCTCCTCTGTTTCGCTTATTGTCCCTCATTCCTGTCTCTTCAATAAAGTATTTGCACATAACTTTACTACAGATTCTGCTTTCTGGGGGCCCTAGGAAAAGACACAGTTGATTCTTTTTTTTTTTTTTAAAGATTTTATTTATTTATTTGACAGAGAGATCACAAGTAGGCAGAGAGGCAGGCTGAGAGAGAGAGAGAGGAGAAAGCAGGCTCCCCGCTGAGCAGAGAGCCCGATGCGGGACTCGATCCCAGGACCCTGAGATCATGACCCGAGCCGAAGGCAGCGGCTTAACCCACTGAGCCACCCAGGCAACCCAACACAGTTGATTCTAAACAAAGTCTCTCTGAGCCATAGGTTTCATCCCCTCCCACTTCTTTTCCCTTAAAATTGTTTTTTTTTTTTTTAAGATTTTATTTATTTATACAGGAAAGAGAGAAAGAGTATGAGCAGTTGGAGGGGGCAGAGAGAAAAGTAGGCTCCCCACTGAGCACGGAGTCCAGTGTGGGCCTCCATCCCAGGATCCTAAGATCATGACTTGAGTCTAAGGCAAATGCTTAACAGACTGAGCCACTCAGGTACCCCTACAATTATTTGATTATCATACAAAATCATATTGTTTGTCTTGAGGAGTTTACCACATTCTAGGTTTTGCTGATCTCTTTTGCTATGGTGTATATCATGTGCTCCTATTCTGTGTATTTCCAAAACTGGTAGTTAGATCTAGAAGCTGAATCAGATTTAGGTTTGATATTTTTGGCAAGAATATTTCATGGGAGGTGTTACATATTTCCCGTTGTATCACCTCAGATGACATGATGTCTGTTTGTCTCTTTTTGTGATTTTTAGGATGGATCAGTAAATTCGGGGGTAGTAATTCTAATCTATGCATTGTAAATTCCCCACCAGTCTTTCATCCAGTGATTTCAGCAGCCAAAGATAATCATGCCCTAGAACTGTAATGTTCAATACAATAGCAACTAGCCACATGCAGCTATTTAAATGCAATGAAAATTGAACAAAATTAGAAATCTAATTCCTTAGTCACACTAGCCACATTTTAAGTGCTCAACAGCTACAATGCCTACGCCATTGAACAAAGCAAATACAGAATTTTTCCTTTATCACAGGATATTGTATTTGAGAGAACTAGCTTGGAACCATTATTTCATTTTAATTCTAATATTTATTATTTCTAGTATTTCATTTTATTCTTTTCTAGTATTTCATTTTAATCTCTCATCCTTTATAGGTTTATCAGCTGTAATTGTTCTATAAAGAATACATTCCCTTGTCGACTCTTTAGTTGCTCTGAGATATAATTCATGGAATAGAAGCACAAGTGCTTATTTCCTTTATGTAGCAGTATTCAGGATAATGAAATGATTGCCTGGCATCCTCCAAACTTGACCAAAGCATTTTGTAATTTTTATTGTTTTGGATATCATCATGAACTCACAAACAACATATTTGATGTCTTTCAGTTCACTGGAAGACAATTCATTTTTGATGTTCAACTTTTCCTATGTGCTAAAGGTTGTTTCCTACAGTAATATTCTGTAGGTTTGTCTGTTTCATTTTTTTATTTCAAATACAAGGTGTTTCAGGCTCTTCTTGTACATTCTCTGCTCCAGATAAGAACTCAGACATTTCTTCAAGTATCCTTGGTTCCTTTTAGAAAAAAATACTATTTAGAGACCACAATCTGGATGCTATGGGTACTCATTCCCAGTGACTTGGTGGCTTGGGTTTTTTTTTTTTTTAAGTATTCAGAGCAAGGGTGCCTGAGTGGCTCAGTCAGTTAAGCATCTGCCTCTGGCTCAGGTCATGGTCCCAGAGTCCTGGGATCAAGGGTTCCCTACTCAGTGGGGAGTCTGCTTCTCCCTCTACCCTTACCCCTGCTAAGGATATCTCTCTCTCATTCTCTCTCAAATAAACAAATAAAATCTTAAGTATATGGAGCTAGAAAATTATCTTTTTTGTTTTTAAAAGAAAATATAACTTGGGTTTATACTGAAGGTTCATACCCAAATTTAAATTTGAGACTACAGAGTTGTGGAGCACCTGGCTGGCTCAGTAAGAAGAACATGCAACTCTTGGTCTTGGGGTCATGAATTCAAACTTCACATTGTGGGGTAGAGATTAATTAAATATATATTTTTAAAAGACTATGGAGTAGGGGCATCTGGGTGGCTCAGTTGCTTAAGCGACTGACTTCGGCTCAGTTCATGATCCTGGAGTCCCAGGACTGAGTCCCACATCAGGCTCCCTGCTCTTCAGGGAATCTGCTTCTCCCTCCGACTCTCCCCCTGCCATGCTTGTTCTTTCTCTCTCTCTCATTCTCTCTCTCTCTCTCAAATAAATAAAATCTTTAAAAAAATTAAAATTAAAGAACAAAAGGACTACAGAGTAGTACTTAACTTCTTGGAGTTTATGTTCATATTTCCTTTCTCCTGGTCTGAGAATCTTGGTTTTTGATATCATCAATATAAGTATTCATTTTCTTTGTCCTATAATAATTTCTCATTCAACGGTGTGCATGTATTATTTGTCAAATATCTTGACTATCATCCCTTAACCTCCAAATCCTGTGAATTAATTGTTCTCTGCCTGCATTTCCTCACTTGAGGAAGTTGCTGTTCTCGCACCAACCATGATTTCATGAACCTATCCGTCAAGGAACTTGGCCTCCCCTTCGGGGAGAGTGGGAAAGAATCCCAGGCCGTGAGGGAGTTAACACCCCACGGGTGAACGTCGGCCAGTGCAAGGTAAGAGGAAGGAACCAGCAAATAATCTTTCCCCTTCACCGCACAGTGGACCATTTCAAAATATGGTGCATTTGCATAACTTTTTAAGAAGACTCCCTTGTAACTAAGCAACTACAGTGAGCTAAAAAATAGACCACCTTTCAGTTGTTTTCCTTCCTTCCCTTTTGTCTCTAACTTTTGCTTTGGGATAGCACTTCCCATTAAGACCCTACCATGAAACCTTTGCCTCTTGTTCTGTTCTCTAGGAAATCCAGACAAGAAAACTTTCCAGGATCTTCTCCTTCAGAAAGGTAAAAAAGCAGTGCTGGGAATTTATGTATTTAATAAGAATTCCAGGTGAGTCTTATAATCAGACTAGGATGGCTGATATGACCTTACAGCTTCTTCAGGCTTCAGATTTCACATGGACAGGAAATGAGCTGCTCATGTTGTACAGAATTCGGAAGAGGAATCCATGCCAGAAACCCTTTAGAAATGGCCATGGAGGACAATGAACAAGAGAGATGAGCACAGAGAATAGCCCGGAGACAGTGAGATGGACTGAACAAGGATGTTGTCTACTGCCAAAGCCAAGAGCACTCGCTGCTCCTGCCTTGGAGAGGGGTAGGCTGCACTGTGAACTGGTGGCTACTTCTGTTCTATCTCTCACCTGTTCCAAATGTGAGTTTTTATTTAGTGAGGTTCTTTCATCCCTCTTCCAGTAATTTGTTTGTGAGTGTTACTTGTTTGTTGCTGGACTATGGGGAGTCACATGTGGGCCCTCCCCCCCAAACACACAGATCTTATTGCAGCAGACAAGGCATGACTCAAGCTGTTTCTGTTTGGGGAGGAGACGTTTCAATTTCTGTGCCCCCAGAAGCCTATCCTGAGACAAAGACTTGACTGCAAATAGTTAATTTGGGAGATTAAAAAAAAAAATACTAGTAGGGGGGCATCTGGGTGGCTCAGTCAGTTCAGTGTCTGCCTTTGGCTCAAGTCATGATCTTTGCATCCTGGGATCGAGTCCCGCATCGGGCCCCTTGCTCAGCGGGGTCTCCTTCTCCTTTTGTCTATGCCCCTGCTCCTGTGCTCTTGCTCATTCTCTCTCAAATAAATAAATAAAATCTTTAAAAAAAAAAAAAACACTGGTAGAAGAGTGGGAAAGTGAGAGAAACTTATGCAACCAATATAGTGGGCATTATCAAGCCAGTTACCATTGTGTACACTTGGGGCTTAATCCCATGGGAAACTGGGAACCAGTGTAGAACATGCACAGAAGTGTTAGTCCACTACAAGGAGTAAGGGAACTAGGGCGTCCATACATCAAGCCCCATCAGTCATCGGTTGAGAGGAGCTCCCAGGGAAGAAGATACATTAATTCCTCTGTACTTCTGGCCTTCTTGTGTAAGTGACAAAGGAGGGATGACTCTGAGAAAGCCATTATACAGAGAAGCGTGCATGCTGGCCTCTGGAAACCAGGCCAGTATGCATGAGAGTGGTAAGGACAGGAGGATATGGGCAAGGCAGTGACAGCATCTGCTGCAAGAACTCAGAGGGCCTCTGGTCACTTATCTGGTCACATTACCTTAAATGGGGACTTTCACTAAACTGTAGGGACATGTGTGTGAGCGCTGGCCAGTTAAAGAAGTAAAATACCGACAGTATCTGGTTCTGCTTTTCAGAATCACCCTTCTCCCATTCCATAAGATTCTGGGGGGACTCTCCCCCAAAAGGTCTCTCTCCCCTGTCACAAGGCATACGAATGACCCCGGAAGACCCGGTCATTTTAGTCATTGCAGTAGACACTGTAGGTTCCCCAGTCAGATTCCCCTTTACTGGGCAGGGCACCCATCCTGCAGTTCAGGTGAGTGCTGCCACTAGAGGCTTGCTGCTGCATTTTTCTTCGGAGAATTGCCCTCAGGAGGTGGGGGCCGATTTGACTGGGATATTATCCCCTTCCACCAGGGGGTGTTCCACATCTAAAAGGAAATACAGAAGACCACTCCTCTGCCTCATGGGAAGGTGGGGTAGACAATTCTGCAGTGCAATTTATGCATCAGAACTCCCCCAAGAGATCAGCTGAATCTCCTTTGCACAGTTTCTTTCCTGACCCTATCTTGCTTCTTTTGCTCCCTTATAGGATTTTCCTGAGAGCACTCCTCAATTGCTCAGGTACAAGTCTCAGGCTCTGCTTCTTGGATGCCCAGCTAGGACCCATTCAGTGGGACACAGTGATGAATTGGCCCAAAGGAAGGCACATGTCTCCAGCATAGCTAGGGCCTCTGGGAGCATCTCAGAAAGCAGATCTGTCCTTCTCTAAGGTTATGAGTTGTATATAAGAACGCTGTAGTAGATACATGTTCACTCCCTGAAATGTACTTCACTCTACTTCTGGTAATAATACATTGATTTTGAAGAAAGGGAGAAGGAACTACTTCTTTCTCTTATTCTCAGTTCTTCTACTTTGGGTGAAGGTGACTTCTATTTGGGTCCATAGGTGGGCATAGGACCCACTGTAGCCAATCATATTCAATGGCCACAAAGATTATTTGGAATGGTCCTATGACCCAGTCAGAGCCACTGAAATATGGGTTGTGAGAGAGAAAAACTACCCCCCTACCCCATTACAGCTTCAAGGATGAAGGGAATCTAGGGCTACTAGAGGCCATCATGAGGAACCTGAGTTTTAAACCAGCACAGCAGAAGGAAGGACGTTGTAGAAGGGCGAAATGAGTACTACATGGACAATGTTGGAACTTTTGGTTCAAGCTCCACTCAAGGACAGTCTGACCTTAGATTATACGTCTTTGGTTTTACAGGCTAATTTCTCTATTTTGTTTAAACCAGTTTGGGTTGGTTTTTAGAACCCTTAAAACCAAAGCAGTTATGACAGATTCAATGATGGTAAGCCTACAGCTACAAGAAAACATATTGCTACCATATGCAGAGACCCTGCATGACAGTTCTTTCAAAAAGAAAGAACTAAGAGAGGGATCAAGAACAAGCAGTTGTTGTGGGCATATCTAAGCACTGGGATCCTGCCATTCCTGAAGCATATTGTTCCTTTGGGTTCTCAGTTATTTGAGTCAATAAATTCCCTTTGCTTAAAGGAGTAACGGTTAAGCTTTATTACTTTCAAAGGAAAGAGTTTTGACTAACACCATACCTTTTTTCTCAATTTTCCTTTGAGTCATTTTATTTTTTTTTAATTGAGTTAGAGTCACTCTTTATATGTTTTAGACATTGACCTTTTCTCCGTTATTTGCTGTAAATTATTTATTCCAATCCACTACTAGTCTTTACTTTATTATATTTCTCATTAGCTAGAAAGTTATAATTTTATGGGGTCTAGATCAACAAGCTTAACCTTTATCATTTTTGGAGTATTAGACATGATTCTTTTGGTTGAAAGTATAAGAAACCCAACTCAATTTAGTTCAAATAAGAGGACAGTTTATTGGCTAACAAAATTGGAAATTCTATATTATTTGGTCCTGAGCCACAACTAGAATCATAATTCCAACAATGTCATTAGGATAATTTCTCTCTTCATCTATGAGTTCTCTGGGCTTCTTTCCTTTTGAAGCTCCCTTTGCCTTGTTGGAAACATAGCCCATATTCTTACACTGGTTGGTTCCAAAGGAAGAGAGAAAGACTGTATGATGGTTTAGGCAAAGGAATCTCAGGAGAGCCTATTAACCTGTTATGGGAACTCTGGCCAATATATATTATATATCGATTCCTGTATCTAATGACTATATAAGTCATGTCAAACTATTCAGAATGTGCTCTACATGAATTGGAAGAGTTTTGTCATGGGAGAATGAAGGAAAAGGCAAACTTGATAAGCATACAGTAGCTATCAACTCTGGCTCTTGTGTCTTGTTTATGAAAACCTTTTTCTCCCCAAATGATGTTTATATATATTTATATGTATGTGTGTGTTTTAATTCTCTCATATTTTTTACTTTAAAATAATCTGTGGGGTGAGCTCCTGGGTGGCTCAGTGGGTTAAAACTACTCTGCCTTCAGCTCAGGTCATGATCCCCGGGTCCTTGGATCCAGTCCTGCATCCGGCTCTCTTCTCAGCAGGGAGCCTGCTTCCCCGTCTCTCTCTGCCTGCCTTTCTGCCTACTTGTGATCTCTGTCTGTCAAATAAATAAATAAAATCTTTAAAAAAAAAAAATCTGTGGGGTACTTAGCTGACTTAGTCAGTGGAGCACGTGACTCTTGATCTCAGGGTTGTGGGTTCAAACCCCACATTGCGGGGGTCCCTGAGTGTCTCAGTTGGTTAAGTGACTGCCTTTGGCTCAGGTCATGATCCTGGAGTACCAGGATTGGATGCCCATTGGGTCATGATCCTGGAGTACCGCATTGGACTCCCAGCTCCACAGGCAGTCTGCTTCTCCCTCTGACCTTCTCCTCTCTCATGTTCTCTCTCCCTGTCTCTCTCACAAGTAAATAAATAAAATCTTTTTTAAAAATGGCTCGTTATGATTGTGGACATTTCTATTTTTCCTTCTAGTTCTACCTATTTAGCTTTTCATATTGAGGACCACATTAGGTACCTAGAAATTCAGAATTATATTTTCCCACTAAATTTAACATTTGACCATTATAAAAAGTCTCTAGAATGCTGTTTGCCTTCAAGTCTGTTTTGCCCGATATGCCTACAACTATACTAGCTTTCTTTTGGTTAGCTCTTGCATGGTATGTATGACCTAGCCTTTCGTATTCAGCTTTTCTCAGTGTTTCTTTGTTTTCATGACCCTTATCTTTATGGAGAATACTAGCTAGGTATTTTATAGAATTGCGCCTCAATTTGGGTTTGCCTGATATTTTCTATTTGGGGAAAGAATAGCACAGAGGGGAAGTGTCCTTCTGATCACATGACATCAGGGGACTACATAATATCAGCACAACCTATTACTGATGATGTTAACCTCGATCATTTGATCAAGGTATTATTTATAAGGTTTCTCTATTGTAAAGTTACTGTTTTTCTTCTTTCCATATTTTGTTATTTGGAAGCGAGTCACAAAGTCAAAGGGAACATGGAAAAGAATTAAACTCTACCTTCTGCAAAAGAGGGAGCATGTCTACTTATATTATTTGAAATTCTTCTATGAAGACTTGTCACTTCCTCCCCATTTGTTTATTTATTCAGCCATCTTATTTATAGAAGTATGGAGTCATGTATATTTATTTTATACTTTAAGTTATAATTCAGTACCACTTTATTTATTTTGTTTCCCAGTTTTTTTCCAGCTTTGGCCATTGGGAACTCCTCCAAGTTGGCTCTGCCATCCCTTTGACATGTCCCATACTTTATTGTTGTTTTTATAGTTTTTGAATACTTCCTTAATTTCTAATACTACAAAATGCACTGGGCACATCTTGAGCCTTAAATTTAGTCATTTCTGAGCCTTCAATTTAGTCATTTCTCCAAAGAGCCCAGGTTGTTACTGGTGAATGGTATTAGAAACCAAGATCTGTGGGACACCTGGGTGGCTCAACCATTAAGCATCTGCCTTCAGCTTAGGTCACCATCCCAGAGTACTGGGAGTGAACCCCATATTGGGCTCCTTACTCAGCAGGAAGCCTCCTTCTCCCTTTGCCTGCTGCTCTGCCTGCTCATGTGCTCTGTCTGACAAATAATTTTGGAAAAAAAAAAAAAAGAAAGAAAGAAAAGAAGGAAGCCAAGATCTGGGCACTGAGAGTTCTTCTTTCTCCTGGGGTGTCACTGCTCCCAGGAGCTCTCAGCAGACAGTTGGGAAATATATGTATGAATAACTGACTTGGGTAGATACACATTTGTTTCTAAATTTATCTCTATATCTATCTTTCTATCTGTGTATGAGTCTAATTTGTGTGTGTGTATATAATATATATATACATATATATGTATATATATATGTAAAACATGAGTTCATGTTAATTGTCTCTATTTATACTTTAAAATTTATTCGTTGTGCTTAGTTCCTGGTGAGACCTTTCCCACTAGAACTTTGTGACCTTTGATTCTGGGAAATTGGATTATCCTCTTGGCAATTTTCTCTCCCGGATTTTCTCATCTCATCTCTCTCTCTCTGTATCTCTTTCTTTGTATGTCTTTCTGTGTGTCTGTCCTTCTCCTGTCTCTGTCTCTATCTCTCTGTTTCTGCCTTTCTGTTTTTGTCTTATCTCTCTGTCTCTATCCCTATCTCACTGTCTCTGTCTTTCTTCCTCAGTCTGAATTTAGCTGGCGTTTCAAGGGTGTGCTGGGCAAGTGTTTATTGACTCACATACCCCTTTCCTGCC
>NC_081563.1:111121508-111122999 GCF_022355385.1 Mustela nigripes
AGGGATACGCATAATCACAGCCAGCTTGAAGGCCGTGACATTCCAGCATTGGGAAAGATAGCAATTCTTAGTGCAATTCAATGTATCATTCAGCTCGCTAGCATTTGTTACGAGGAAAAGGAATGGTGGAGAGACCCATATGGGAGTGGGCTGATAAGTAATATTATTGGGACAAGACACATTAACTGTTGTCTCAAAGGTACTAGAGTCATTTTGTTTATAAGAACAGTTGAGGAACTTGCCACCATTTAACATGGACACTGCTGAGATATCAGTATATGCTCCTAGTGGTTACAGACCTGCCATGCATCAAAGGGAGAGGAGGGAATATGAGAGAAGAGTTAGTTACTGGTAAAGGATATGGCCATGCTTTAACCACTGCTCACAGCTCTCTGGCTTGAGTCTGCCGCAGGAGGTGTAGCATCCCTAGAATTATCATCAGCATCTTCAGCATCATGACTGGTGTTTGGAGGCAAGGCTGCACGCACCAGCCGCTCTGGGATCCAAATTGGAGCCTCCTTTTCCTGTGGAAAAACACACAGACCCCCTACTCCATACTACCACTGGATCTGGTCCATTCCACTTTCCTGTGAGGATGTCCCTCCAAAGTACTAAAGGCTTAAGGGAAGCAGCAGCATCACTTGCATGTCTGTCTGCAGCTGATTTACCCGTTTTGTCCAACGTTAAAAAATTCAAAATAAAGAGAATGGTGTTGAGCTTATCTTTAGGGGACCTGAAGGTGTCCCCTATTCCCCCTTTTTGTTTATAAAGCGCATTTTTTATTGTAAGATGCGCGTGCTCCACAACACTCTGTCCTTGTGGGTTATAGGGTATTCCATATATCAAGTGAATGTCAAGTCGTTGTAGGAAGGCTTTAAAGGGTTGTGAGGTGTAGGCTGGACCATTATCTGTCTTTAATTGGTGTGGCTTTCCCCATGCCACGAAAGCCTGTAGGCAATGGGCGATAACATCTCTGGATTTTTCCCTCGTATGCACTGAGGCGAAAATTATTCCAGAGCAGGTATCTACAGAGACATGAACATATCTTAACTTTCCAAATTCTGAAACATGTGTGACATCCATATGCCATATATGATTAGGTAACAAACCCTTAGGATTAACCCCCAAGGACGGTGCAGGTAGTAAGATCACACAATTTCTGCAGGAGACTACTATGTCCTGTGCCTGTGCTTTTGTTATGTTAAATTTGAGGCGAAGAGTTAAAGCATTCACATGGAACAGCTTATGATAATGTCTCGCCTGTTGCACTGGGTCCTCAATGGCAAAGGCATTTTATTGTCCTGTTTCTTCAAATCCTCCCTTAAGTAGTCCCATTGAGGTATGTTTAGCAAGCCTTCATCTAGGAACCATGGAGCCGCCTTTTCCACTGTATTCAAAAAGGCCCGAGCAGTTTTTGCTTTTAGTGGAGTTCCATTGGCTTTCAGCAGGTCTTCTAAAGACCCTTCCAACCGCACTTTAGATACTTCAGAT
>NC_081563.1:111123099-111217867 GCF_022355385.1 Mustela nigripes
ATCTAGGAACCATGGAACCGCCTTTTCCACTGTATTCAAAAAGGCCCGAGCAGTTTTAGCTTTTAGTGGAGTTCCATTGGCTTTCAGCAGGTCTTCTAAAGACCCTTCCAACCGCACTTTAGATACTTCAGATCCCATTATGAACACACAGACAACAGACCCAGACGTTAAAGACTCACCGCTAAATTCCGGCTCTAAGGCCACCCCGCTTCTATTGCGGACTCGCTATAGCCCGGCTCTAAGGCCATCCCGCTTCTTATTGCGGACTTGTACAAGATTCCCACCACTTTGATCGTGGTCCCTTCCCCACTTACCTGCGGTTTCGATAAGAAAATCCCGGCTCTATGGCCGCCCCGCTTCTTGTTGCGGTCTTGTACAAGTTTCCCACCACCTTTGTTGTGGTTTTACCCCGCTTACCTGCGGACTTCTCCCTTGCAAGGTTTTTCTATTTTTACTCCCCGCTTTACCACGGAATTCCCACTTTTGAACGTGGCTAATGTCCCTGCTTACCTGCGGACCTTTACTCCCCGCTTTCCTGCGGATTACCTTGCAAGATTCCTTTATTTAGTTCCCGGGTGCCGGCGCCATTTATCGCCCTCGCCCCGCAAGGACGACAAGAACCCTGGTTCCGATGCATCTTCTCTCTCTTTATTTCCGCAAGTCTACACACTTATATACGCTTACATGACCAATCAGCGAGCAGGGTACAGGAGCGAGCGAATCAGGCTGTGCACCTAAACGAACAACTTCGCTAGCAACCAATGCTGTTTACTTCCTCTTTGGGCGTTCCGCTTAGTCTCACGAGGCAATCCTAACCTGGCAACTAGCCAGGCGCCATCTTTTAATGGCGGAGGCCACCCTGGCCAGGGGCCTGCCTCCGACAAGATGCTTAATTTATTGAGCCACCCAGTTGCCCCAAACACTCATTTATTTTTAGGAAAATCAGGGCCCTGTGCATTATGCTGTCATAGTGATTTTAAACATGATGGCTTATTTAATGGACACAATCAACACTTTGAAACTTTCAGTTCCCTTCTACCACAGTCTCCCCGTATTCTGAAAGGGACCAGGGAAGACTGGTACAGTCCCTCAGCATCCTCAGTTTTCCGCCTGGAAATGTCACCATCCAGGCCTCTGTCATATGAAAAGAGTAAGCATGATCTCTGCCCCATTTCTTATGTTTTTGTTAAGTGTTCCAGTGCCAAAGTCATTTTGGGCTAAAGCTGCTGAAATACACCTTGAGGGCACTTTCTTACAGAACCAGTCCTAAAGACTTTAGATTAAGGCCTTTAGACTGAAAGTCCTTTAGACTTTCAGCATCTCACCAAGATTTCCTGACATTTAGCCATCCTTACATTTCATAAACTTGCCTTTGGTGTGTAGTGCTTTGATTTACAGTTGACTTTTTAAAGCCAGTTTTTTGTTGTGATAAAATATACATAACATAAAATTTACCAGTTATAAGTGTGTAGTCCAGTGGCCTTAACTACACTCACATTATTGTACAACCATCACAAAAGCCATCTCAACAATGGTTCTTATCTTACCCAACTAAAACTCTATACCTATTAAACAGTATCTAACCATATCCCCCTCTCCCCTGACCCTAGCAACCATCACTTGACCTTCTTTCTCTATGACTGCTTGGGGTCCCCCATATAAGTAGAATCATACAGTATTTGTTTTTTTTTTTTTTTGTGGCTGGCTTATTTCACTTGACATAAGGTCCTCAACATCCATCCATGCTGTAACAGGTGTCAGAATTTCCTTTTTGAGACTAAAGAATACTCCCTTGTATGTATCAGGATCTTTATGAGCAGCCCAAAGTGTCCATATCATAGGTTGGAATTAGATTCTAAGATGGAATTTGGGGTGCAGTGTATTTATTATAGGAAAGAAGGAGACAGAAGGGTCCCTAGGTGGCTTAGTCAGTTAAGCATCTGCCTTTGGCTCAGGTCATGATCTCAGGGTCCTGGGATTGAGTCCCGCATCAGGCTCCCTGCTCAGTGGGGAGTCTGCTTCTCCCTCTGTGCATGTTCTCTCTCACTCTCCCTCAAAAAAATAAATAAAGTCTTTAAAAAAAGCAAAAAGGGGGAGAAAAGCCAGACTGGGAAAAGGAAGAAGTCAAACTGTGGTGCAGGCCTAATGAAGCCTCAGCCAGACCAGTAGGGAACTTCTGAATGAGTACTGCCCAGTAGAGTGTGTTGATTTATGACCTTGGGAGCATCCCAGCTGTAATCTGAAACTGTTCCCCAAATGCAGAGGGCAGAGAGAGACCACAGAAAGAGGCAGGCCACTCCAAGTTGACAGGGGGCAGTTTTAATAAGCAAAGGGAACTTACAAGGTTTGTCTTGAGCAGCAGCAAGACAAATAGATCCCCACACCTGCTCACCAAATCTTCTAAGTTTATACCGAGGACTTAAGTGGGTTCAGTCACATGTACCATGCACGCATTCTCAACACCACATCACTATCTCAAGGCTATGCCCTTGGAGTAATCTCTGGGAGCCCGAAAGGCAAGTGGAACCTATTCCAAGGACTAGGGAAGGAGGGAGGAGCCTTGCCAAGGTCCAGTTCATGGGCCAACTGGTGATCATATCTGGCCAAGGCAGACCCTGAAGGAGCAATGGCTGGCTGCTGACCATGCTGTCTGTAGCTGGGCAGCAAGTCCTTCCTTGAAGGGGGATCTGGGCAGAAAATTGGCCATATCTACCACAATTCTTCCATTGGATTGGCGTGGTGGTGAGGATTTGATTTATTGCAGGAAATAAGCAAAGAAGATTTTTTTTTTTCATCTTTGGACATACCCAGGGGAGTTTTGCTGCAAATCAATGGACTTCAAAGGAAGGCACTGTCAAAAGGGAAATAATTTTCTAAATTCCCGTAGCTTTCATTTGACATATCAAGAACTACCAGATTGGAGCATTATTTCCATAGTATGCTTTCAAAACCTAGCCCTTGGCCTGAAGGTATTATGGAGAAGAAGAGGGCCACAGAGAGAGAATGTGGAATGCATGAGCCTTAGTCTCTCATTCTAGACTTCAGTCTGGAGGAAGAGATAGTTTGAGAATTCAGTGAGGCCCCCAAAGCAGGAGGAATCACTCCATTCCACACTGGGGTTCTAGGAGAAAGCCATGTAGAAGAGTGATGCTTGAACCTGCTTGAACCTGGTTCAGAGCAATGGGCAGAGGGGCCAAGCAGGGATACAGTTTTTACTGGGCTCTTGTAATTCCCATGAATTAGCTAGCAAATGCTAGCTAAGAGCTGGGGGAGGGGGGGCTGAGGGGTGAGGATCTGCATGGGGCAACAAGAGCTGCTGGCTAGAAGATCACTAAGGAGAGGGGCATAGGAGGTAGGACAGGGACTCAGAAGTGTCCAAACGGGAAGCAAAAGTCAACAAGACACTAAGTCACCAGACCCAGCTCAAACTGAGAAAGAAAATGGGTTTTATCAGCTATGGATGTCAGCAGGTAGGAGAGAAGTCCACCTTCCCCTGGTCATCCAGATATCTTCTTTGAGAACAAGATGGAAGTAAAAACTTGAGAATCCGAACATTCATCCCTAAAAAGATTATTTTAGTCATGCTTCTGCTCTACAATAAACAATCTCAAAATACAATGACTTTTTACAACAATCTTAGATTCGTAGGTTTGAGGTTCAGTTGCAGCTCTACTGGCTTTAATTAGGATCAACTGGACTTGGCTCCAGGCCATGGGTACAGTTCAAGTCAGTTCCACAAGTCTCCTCGTTCTGGGACCAGCAGTTAATATGATATTCTCTTTTCATGACCGAAGACATGATTGCAAAAGGCCAAGCCAAACCATGCTCACATTTAAAGCCCATTTTCTCAGAGCACCTGAGTGGCACAATTGCCTAAGTGTCTGACCCTTGGTTTCTGCTCAGGTCATGATCTCAGGGTCATGGGATGAAGCCCCACGTCAGGACTCCACACTTGGCTCAGAGTCTGCTTAGGATTCTGTCTCCTCCCTCTGTGCCTCTCGCTCATGTGCTCTCTCTCTCTCTCTCTCTCTCTCTCTCTCAAATAAAGAGGGCGCCTGGGTGACTCAGTCAGTTAAGTGTCTGACCTCAGCTGAGGTCATGATCCCAGGGTCCTGAGATAGAGCCCCACTTTGGGCTCCCTGCTCAGTGGGAAGCCTGCTTCTCCCTCTCTTGTTCCCCGTGCTTGTGTTCTGTCTCTCGGTCAAATCAATCAACGAATCAATCAGTCAGTCTTACAAAAATAAAATAAAGCCTCTATTCTCATCGATTAAGGGTCCAACTCTTGGTTTTGGCTCAGGTCATGATCTCAGAGTTGTGAGACTGAGCCCTGCCTCAGGATCCATGCTTAGCACAGAATGTGCCTGACATTCTCTCCCTCTCTCTATACCCCTACCCCGGCTAGCACTCTCTCTGTCTCCACTTTCTCTCAAATAAAATCTTTAAAGCCTGTTTTCTCATATCTAATAACATCGGTTGACCAACATAAGTCTCATAGCTAAGTGCAAAGTCCACGGGGAAGGAATGAATAAGTATGTCAGGGAAGGAATAAAGGACTAGGAATAACAATCCATTCTATTCTAGGAACTAGGCATAACCTAAAAGAACTGTACAAATAATTATATTAGATTAAGTTTGCTCAACAGGGCAAACTTCATTTTTTTCCGATTACCCAGTAGATGAGACTTGTCTTGGGTCAAGTTCCCCTAAAAGCAGAGCTTAAGGTGGGGATTCTTGTGTACCTAATTTACTGAGAAAGTGTTCTCAGGAGAAACATGTCAGGAAGGAGGTAAGACAGGGATAAAAAAAAAAAAAAGAAAGAAAGAAGGGAAGGAAGAAGATCAGGAGTGAAAAATGTGTATCAGGGAGAGAGTAAAGAATGGGATCTCAGCTCAAGCCTGGTTTCAGCCTAATTCCACAGGAGAGCTCTGAAGTGAGAATCCTATCACGGAGTTATCCTCCTTGAGGCAAGAGCTAGGCTTTTTTTACCCCTGTGTCAGTAAATCTTGGTTGTCTCCCTCTTCCCTGGGGTGGGTATAAGCTCCCAGGCATTTCTTTGTGAGGTGGCAACTCTAGGCCAAAGGCAATTCTCTGAAGAAAGGTGCAGCTATGATCCGAGATCAAAACTAACTCCAACTAGGATTCGGTGTGCTAGCTAGGTTATGGGATCTGGCAGGGATGCCAACATCATCTAACAAAGCGCACGTGAGAGACCATATGAAAATAAAATTACAATGTTTTCTTCGTATCCACAGAGCAAATACTGCTACTTCTTTCCATTTTCCCCCCTTCCTTTACCGAAAAGAGAAACGGACAAGATAATCTTGCTGATCCAGAATAAAAATTGAATTTCTCAGACTCCCTTCTAACGAGGTATGGCCCTTTAAGGAGGTTCTGGACACC
Organism: Mustela nigripes; assembly: GCF_022355385.1. Lineage (NCBI taxonomy): Eukaryota > Metazoa > Chordata > Mammalia > Carnivora > Mustelidae > Mustela > Mustela nigripes. Next base: position 111,128,500 of record NC_081563.1, read on the forward strand.
AAAGGAAGGCAAACTATCATTTGGAAGCTTCCTGAGGAGAAAGCTAGTGTCACCCTTTGCTCCTTCCTCTTTGTCCTTCCCCTACTCTGCTGGATTGAATGCATATTCGATGGCTGGTACAGGAACAGCCATTAGGCGCTGTGAGGTGACCTGGGAAATGCAGGCCGGCAGAACCATAAGTTAGAAGGGGCCCTGGTTTCTCAGATTGCCATGAGATATAGGAAGATACAATCTTCTACCCAGGTTAAACTACTGTTTTAGTGGTTTTAACTTTTACAGGGTTAATTTTTAAAGGGTACACTTACTCACAACATAGTATAACCCTAATCAGTCTAACATTCAAGCTAAATTAAAAATGGATTTGAAAACCTGTTATATATATTTTGCCAAAGCCCCCTCCAGCAAGACTGTGCCCATTTGTACTCTATTCAGCAGGTATCAGAAAGTTCATTTCTCTATACTAGCTATTATATTTTTAGGATAAGTTAATTTTATAAGCAAAAATCAATCTTATAGTTGTTTTAATTTTCCTTTCCTGGATTTCTGGTCGGGCTGAACATATTTTCATCTTTTTTTTTTCTTTTTGGCCATTTGTATTTATTCCTTTGTAAATTTCCTATTTATAGCATTTGTCCATTTTCTTTCTTTTTTTTTTTTTTTTAAGATTTTATTTATTTAACAGAGAGGGATCACAAGTAGGCAGAGAGGCAGGCAGAGAGAAAGAGAGAGAGGAAAGCAGGCTCCCTGCTGAGCAGATAGCCTGATGTGGGGCCCTGAGATCATGACCTGAGCTGAAGGCAGAGACTTAACCCACTGAGCCACCCAGGTGCCCCTCATTTGTCTATTTTCTGTGGGGGAGTTTATATTTCATAGTGAAGTGTATGATGAAAACAAAAGTTTGTATAATAAATACCTGGTACCACTCACCTAAATGGACAAATGCTGATATTTTGTCCTATTTCAATCAAATCTTCTTTCAAAGAACTACAACACTGTAGATGAGGTATACACCAAGTTTGCCTTCCCCTGTCTCAATAACAGCAACTATCATGTTTTTTTGTTTGTTTGTTAATACCCAAGGTAGGCCCTGAACTCACGGCCAGGTGATCAAGAGTTGCATGCTTTCCCAAATGAGCCAGCCAGGCACCCTGCAACTGTCATGTTTTTATACTTTTGCTGCAATATACAAAGTATCATTTCACATGTATGTTTATTTTAATTTACCTCGGTGGCATTGTGATAATTTTATGTCTCAGCTAGACTGGATTACAGGTTGCCCAGATACTTGGTTACATAATAATTTTAGGTGTGTCCGTGAGAATGTTTCTAGACTAGATTAACATTTTAATCAGAAGACAGAGGGAAGAAAATTGCCCTCCCAATGTGGGTGGGCATCATCTAATCCATTGAGAGCGCAAATAGAACAAAAGATGGAGGAAGAATTCACTCTACCTGGCTGAATGAGCTAGGACATCAGTCTTCTGCTCTGAGACTGGAATTTTTAAGCTATCAACGCTCCCGATTCTCAGGCCTCAGACTCAGGCTGGAACTATGCCACCAGGTTTCCTGGGTCTCCAACTTGCAGACAGCAGATCATGAGAATTCTTAGCCTCCATTAACTGCATGAACCAATTCCTCATAATAGTTCATTTATGTGTGTGTGTGTATGTATATACATACATATATATGAGTATACATTTGTATGTATGGTTTCTCTAGAAAATTCTAATACGGGGACGCCTGGGTGGCTCAGTTGGTTAAGCAGCTGTCTTCGGCTCAGGTCATGATCCCAGGACCCTGCGTCCCAAGAGTTCTTTAGAAGTAGGGTTGCTGGCTTATACAGACATGCAAACATCTTCTACTTTAGTAAATATTATTAAGTTGCCTGTCCAAGGTATATCATTTTATACTCCCGCCAAAAGTGTGTAAGAGTTTCCATTTTTCCATATTCTGGCAACACAAAATAATGTCAAGCTTTTAAATATTGCTCCCTCCCCCCAAAAAATATTATTTTCCAAATTAATGGGTATGATAGTATCTCATTATTTTAATTTTCTTTTCCCTCATTCCTAATGATGTTGAGCAAATTTATGTATGTTTATTGAGTTTCTGCATCTTTGAATTGCCACCTCTTTGTGCATTTTTATATTGGGTGGTTTGTCATTTTTATTGCTTTACAGAATTCTTTTATACAATCTGTCAGTGATATTCATTGCAAATATCTCCTCCCAGTGTGTGTCTTGCCTTTAAAAAAAAAAAAAAGCTATATTGAGAAATAATTCACATACCATAGAATTCACCCATTTAAAGTGTACAATCCGGGACGCGTGGGTGGCTCAGTTGGTTGAGCAGCTGCCTTCGGCTCGGGTCATGATCCCAGCGTCCTGGTATCGAGTCCCACATCGGGCTCCTTGCTCCACAGGGAGCCTGCTTCTCCCTCTGACTCTTCCTTCCACTCTGTATACCTGTGCTCGCTCTCACTCACTCTCTCTCTGACAAATAAATAAATAAAATCTTTAAAAAAAAATAAAGTGTACAATTCATTGGGTTTTGGAGTCACAGAGTGGTGCAGCCATCACCACAGTCTAATTTTAGAGGATGTTTATCATCTCTAAAAGAAATCCTGTAGTTATTAGCAGTCACTGTTCATTCTGCCTCTCCTCCCAGCCCCTGGCAACTACTAATCTCCCTTCTGTCTCTATAGATTTGCTTACTTTGAAACTTTCATAAAAATGGAATCATACAGAGGCGCCTGGGTGGCTCAGTCAGTTAAGTGTCTGAGTCTTGCTTTCAGCTCAGGTGATGATCTTCGGGTTCTGGGCTGCATGGGGTTCAGCCCTGCATGGGGCTCCCCTCTCAAGAGGGAGTCTGCTTGTCTCTCTCTCCCTCTGCCCCTCCCCATCCTAGTTATGCTCTTTCTCTCTCTCGCTTTCAAATAAATAAATAAATATTTTGGGGTGCCTGGGTGGCTCAGTCAATGGGGCATCTGCCTTCACCTTGGGTCGGGGTGAATCCTGGGATCAGGCCCTGCATCGGGCTCCGTGCTCGGCAGAAAGTGTGCTTCTACCTCTCCCCGCTCATGCTTTCTCTCTCATTCTCTCTCTCTCTCTCTCTCTCTCTCAAATAAATAAAATAAAATAAAAATAAATCTTTTAAAATAATGGAATCCTACAATGTGCAATGTTTTGTAACTGGCATCTTTCACTTAGTATAATCCTTTCAGGTTACACCCATGTTATAGCATGGATGGTGACCATGTGTTTTTGTACATATGTTTTAAGTTTTGATTTGATCAAATTTGTAGATTTCCATTTTTTGCCTTTTCAAGAAGTCCTTCCCTTTCCCTGAATTATAAAGATATTCTCTAATAATTTGAAGTATCAGTTTTTCATATTTAAATTATCTGCAGTTTATTTTGTAATTATGTCAAATCAAGATTTAATTCTTTGCAAATGGTAGTCAGTTATTCAGCACTGTTTATTGAATAGTCCACCGATTTCCCCATGCTTTGTCATACCCTGTTTATTACACAGCAAGGTCTAATATATGTTTAGATCTGTTTGCCCCTCTGTGTGCCATTACGATAGCTTTAGAGTAAATCTTTACTAATAGCTTTATAACAAATCCAACTAGTTGGTAGGGCAAGGTCCCTCTCCTCGTTCTTCTCTTCCATAACCAGCTTTGTTGTTAATGACCGTAGAGATCAGTTAAGTTCCATTAAAAATATCCTGTTAGAATTTTGTTGGACATTGCATTTAGCTCATAGAGTAATTTGGGAGAAATTAACATTGTCGTGAGCATTTGAATAAACGTGGGCTATATTACCTCCTAATACATCTGTTTCATTTTGTAGTCCTCCTTTTCCTCTTGCTCAGAAGGAAATCCTGAGATAAGAATTTGAGCACAAGTACCTATTTTGGGAGATAATACCAGGAAAACCCAGCTGGAGAGTGGGGAAGAGATTCCAGGCAAGGAAAGCAGCCAATGAAGTGCCCATTCTCAAGCAAGTAATCACTGTGGGCAACAGAAGTTCAGTCCTACTGAGGAGCCTTCAGAAACACTGTGGAGTATGTGCCTTGGAGTCATCCTACGTAGGGAGCAAGAACTCAGGGTATTTATAACAGCCTGCTGATATGGAAGGTGGGCCAACAGGCAGGGAAGTGGTACATGCCAAGGAGCACCAACAGTGTCTGCTAAACCACCAAAGGGTCTTTTGAAAACTTCAGGAAAAAAACACGTCTTTCATCCACCTAGTCTTTTCCTGTAGAAAAATCCAAAATTGTTGGCCTGGCTTATAGGTTTCTCCACACTGACTACCAGCTTCTTTCCTGCCTCACCCACCACCTCCTTTTCCAGGAAGTCTTATCTCTACCCACATCGAACCACTGTCCATCTGCTCCCTCAGAAGCAGCGGGTTTCTGTCAAACCCTCACTTCTTTGCATTCATTGTTTTCTCTGCCTCTAATTCTCTTCTCTTATTCTCTTCCTAGAAAATGATTCTAGAACGCAATGATTAGGAAAGGGGCAATGGGGAAAGACAGAGCTAGAATCAAAACTCAGTTCTAATGTAGCCAGCATTTGCTTTGCTTAGTGAACACTGCCAAATGACGGGATATGAAGTTGATCAGGCCTGAGGGTTTGTGAGAAATTACAATGGAAACACTGGGGAAGAATAAAAGAGGTTTAGGGACCTGGGTAGCTCAGTCGGTTTGAACATCTGACTCTTCTTTTTGGCTCAGGTCATGGTCTCAGGGTTGTGAGCCTGTAAGGGCTCCGTGCTCAGTGCAGAGTCTGCTTGAGATTCTTTCTCCCTCTCCCTCTGGCCCTCTCTCCCACCCCATGCTCTCTCTCTCTCAAATAAATAAAACCTTTTAAGGGGCGTCTGGGTGGCTCAGTGGGTTAAAGCCTCTGCCTTCAGCTCAGGTCATGATCCCAGGGTCCTGGGATTAAGCCCCGCATCGGGCTCTCTTCTCAGCAGGGAGCCTGCTTCCCTTTCTCTCTGCCTGCCTCTCTGCCTACTTGTGATCTCTGTCTGTCAAATAAATAAATAAAATCTTTTAAAAAATAAATAAATAAAATCTTTTTAAAAATAAAATAAAAACAGGCTCAAGGAGGGCTGAGGAGATTTGGGAGCTATCTGAGCTATGATTTTTTCTTTATTGTTTCTCCATGGAAATTGTGAAAAAATTGTCAAGAGAAAAAACCTGTTCTGGTACTTATTTGGGCAAGCCACTTACTCTTTCTGAAGCTCAGTTTTGTTATTTGTATATAGGAAATATCCCTAATTCTTATCTTTTAAAATTATAGTGAGATATATTAGTTATCTATTGCTGCATTAAAAATTACCCCCAACTGCAGTGACTTGTTTTTTGTTTTGTTTTAACTGCAGTGACTTATAATAACCACCACAACAAAACCCCTTTTATTACCTGAAGCAGTTTTTGTGGGTCAGAAATTCAGGAGCAGGGGCGCCTGGGTGGCTCAGTGGGTTAAGCCGCTGCCTTTGGCTCAGGTCATGATCCCAGGGTCCTGGGATCGAGCCCTGCATCGGGCTCTCTGCTCAGCAGGGAGCCTGCTTCCTCCCCTCTCTCTGCCTGCCTCTCTGCCTGCTTGTCATCTCTCTCTGTCAAATAAATAAATAAATAATCTTTAAAAAAAAAAAAAAAAAAAGAAATTCAGGAGCAGATTGTTTCCTACCACTGGGTCTCTGAGCTGCTGCAGTCAGGATGTCAACTGAGACTGTAGTCATCTGAAGGTTTCATGGGATGAAAGATATGCTTCCAGGATAACACAGTCACATGACTGGCAAGTTGATGTTGGGTTTTGATAAGAGACCTCAGTTTCTCATCATGTAGGTCTCTTAACATAGCTTATTTTTTTTTAAGATTTTATTTATTTGAGAGAGAGAGAGCACAAGCAGGAGGGCAGAGGGAGAGGGAGAAGTAGACTCCCCTTGCTGAGCAAGGAGCCTGACCTCCTGACCTGGGGCTCAATCCCAGGACCTTGAGTTCGTGACCTGAGCAGAAGGCAGACACTTAACTGACTGAGCCACCTAGGTTCCTCTTAATAGAGCTTCTTGAGTGTCCTCACAGAATGGCAGCTGCCTCTTTCTAGAACAAGTGCATATATCCTTAATGACTAAGCTTTGGAAGTCATACAGTGTGACTTTTGCCAAACTCTGGTGCTCACAGGCCAGAAATGATTCAGTGTTGGAGAAGACTACATACCGAGGTATGAATAAAGGAGCTGATGATCACTGGAGGCCATCTTGGAGGTTGCCCACCAACAAAGTTTTCATGAAAGGTGCTTAGACCACTTTGTTCTCGAATAATAGCTCTTTATTATCATTCATCCTCTGGCCCCCTGCACAAAGGTCGCTTCTCAGTAGCCTTCCAGACCACCATAGGCAGTTATGAAATAGCCTTGCTAAAAGAAATTCAAAATCTAATATGTTCAAACTTTCATTACTTTGCATCTTCAGGATTCTGAAGTATTTGAGGTATTGAGGGAAGGGGAATCCTTATCCAGGTAGGGTCTTGTAGCTGGTCCAGGCCTTTGTTAACTCATGCTGTTCCCCTACTCCCAGACACCATAGCCAGCCACAATTACCTCTTAAATAAATGGGAAAAAAATTAAGTTTCATGAAAATTAAAACATTCTCCTCCACAAAAGACACCCTTCAGAAAATGAAAATGCAACCCCCAACTGGGAGAAAATGTTCCCATTGCATCTTAATCTTAACCACTAGAGCACCAGAGAGTGTCTTTTCCTCATGCATATATCCAAGAAATGATACATATCCAAAATATATACAAAATTCCTTTAACTCAGCAATAAAATACAAACAACCCAATTTTTTAAAGTGGACAAAATACTTGAAAGTCACTTCACAGCTGAAGAAACTCAGCTAGTAAATAGAACATGAAAAGGTACCCCACATCATTAATTACTAGGGAAAAATGGAAATTAAAACCGCAGTGGGAACCACTGCATACCCAGGAGAATGGCTAAAATTAAAGATCGATTCTGGTAAGTGTTAGTGAGGATGTGGAGCAACTACAAGTGTAAAATGGCACAACCACCTTGGAAAACTGTTGGTTTTTTATTTATTTTTTAAAGATATTATTGATTTATTTGTCAGAGAAAGAGCACAAGCAGGAGGAGCAACAGACAGAGGGAGGAGCAGACTCCCCACTGAGGAAGGAGCCTGATGTGGAACTTGATCTCAGGACCCTGAAATCATGACTGGAGCCCAAGGAAGACAGATGCTTAACCGCCTGGGCCACCCAGGCATTCCAATGGCTTTTTTTTTTTCTTTTTCCAATGGCTTTTTATAAAGATATATAAATACGGGGTCCTGGAATCAGTCCCGCATTGGGCTCCTGGCCCAGCGGGGAGCCTGCTTCTCCCTCTACTTGGTGCTTCCCCTGCCTGTTCTTGCACTCTCTCTCTCTCTGACAAATAAAAAAAAAGGATAAATAAATATACACATACCTTGTGATGCAGCAATTCCACTCCCAAGTATTTACCCATGCAAAATTAAAACATATGGTCACATGAAGAATTAACAGGTTTATAGGAGTTTATACGTAATTTCTCCAAACTGGAAACAACTCAAATGTCAATCAACTAGTAAATGGATAAATTGTTATGTTCAAACTATGGAATACCACCCATCAATAAAAAGGAATAGTCCACCAATACATACAACAAGTTAAATCAATGTCAACTCATGATGTTGATTCTGTTTACGTAAATCTCAAAAAAAGACAAAACTAATCTATGGCTATTAGGATCTAATCAATGGTTGCCTGGGGTCAGGGTGGGGAATTTGACTGCTAAGGGGCCCCAGGAAACTTCCTATAGTCATAGAAACGTTCTGAGTCCTGACCGGGAAGCAATGATCCTACAACTATATACTTCGTCAAAACTGATTGAACTATACATTCTCTTACCCATTTTATTCTAAAGAAATTGTACCTCCATTGAAAAAAAGATTATTGGGGCACCTGGGTGGCTCAGTAGGTTAAAGCCTCTGCCTTCGGCTCTGGTTGTGATCCTGGGATCCTGGGATTGAGGCCCGCATTGGGCTCTCTGCTCAGCAGGGAGCCTGCTCCCCGCCGCACCCCCGCCCCCCGCCGCTGCCTCTGCCTGCCTCTCTGCCTACTTGTGGTCTCTGTCAAGTAAATAAATAAAATCTTAAAAAAAAAAAAAAAAGATTATTGGGGATAAACCTTTCAAAAGACCCTAATTAAATGGATTACATATAATACCTCAGATCATCCATGAGGAGGGTTGCCAGCTAATCGTTTATATCTATGTATATTGATATAAAAGAAAACTATTGCATAGGATATATACTAAAAGGTACTTGTTATTTAAAGGAAATAAATTGTAAGTAACTTTATACTTCTTCCTTTAATTGTATTTTTCTGACCTTTTGGTTCTTTTTAATAGTTCCTTGTTTTAGGGTGCCTGGGTGGCTCAGTGGGTTAAGCCTATGCCTTCAGCTCAGGTCATGATCTCAGGGTCCTGGGATCGAGCCCCACGTTGGGCTCTCTGCTCAGCAGGGAGCCTGTTTCCCCTTCTCTTTCTGCCTGCCGTTCTGCCTACTTGTGATCTCTCTGTCAAATAAATAAACAAAAATCATTAAAAATATAGTTCCTTGTTTTGTGGAATTTGCGAAATTCCTTACAGATGCAATCTATATTCATTTTCTTTGTATCATAGCTTCTACAATGGCCACATCTAACTTCTTTAGTTCTTTTGTCTATTGACCATTCATTAATAAGAAAACTTGCTCAACATTAGCATTATGGGCCAGTACACTGAACAGGTACTAGGATAAAGTTAACGACCTTGAAAATTGCTTTTCAAGTTTGGTTTGTTGAAGCAGATACCATCTTTCACGGCATGACTTGCTTTTCCAATCTTCAGTATTATGTTGCATCTTTTACCCAGTAAATTTTTTTAAAAAGATTTACTTATTACTTATTTATTTCAAGACAGAGAGGGCGGGGGGTGGGGCCGAGGGAGAGAGAGTCTTAAGCAGACTTCATGTTGTGCATAGAGCCAGATGTAGGTCTCAGTCTCACAACCCTGAGATCACAACCTGAGCCAAAACCAAGAGCCCAGCACTTAACTAACTAAGCCACCCAGGGGCCCCAGTTAATAACTTTTTTTTTTTTTTAAGATTTTATTTATTCATTTGACAGACAGAGATCACAAGTAGGCAGAGAGTCAGGCAGAGAGAGAGAGAGGGAGGAGGAAGCAGGCTTTCCGCTGAGCAGAGAACCCGATTTGGGGCTCAATCCCAGGACCCTGAGATCGTGACCTGAGCTGAAGGCAGAGATTTTAACCCGCTGAGCCACCCAGGCACCCCGCCAGTCAATAACTTTTAAAAACACTGTCCACTGACAAAAAACAACATTGTCATTAATTTTTGCTCCTTTCTTCTTCAATATGACACATGATGATTCTACTTGTTCCCATGCTGTCAGATAGGAGTATTTAGCAATATTCCTATAAAAGAATCAAATTCCCTATGAGATGAAATTCATTTCAAAAGGCAGCCATGACAAGTACTTTAAGAATTATCCACTTCAACATTGGGGAAGGTATGTGCTATGGTGAGTGCTGTGAAGTGTAAACCTGGCAATTCACAGACCTGTACCCCTGGGGCTAATAATACATTATATGTTAATTTTAAAAAAAGAATTATCCACTTCAATTCAGAATTTCTCTTCCTTTCCTTAAGCCCAGCCTTGATATTTAAAGGGATACATTTTCGTTCATCAATCATTCCTTTAATACATTCAACAGTTCCCTTAAGCAATGGGGTGCTGCAATGACACTTTTCTTTCAGTTTGCATGATTCTGTTGCCAAGGAGATATTGTGTACCATGAACAAGAAATAAATTGGTTTCCCTTAATGGATTATTCCTAAAGTGGATAAGAATTTGGGGGGGCTTTTTAAAAAAAGAATTAAAGTAAGATTCCGGTGCTTTAAACAAATTGAGGATTCTCTCAACTCCATTTATTAAAGAGAGCCAACAAGAGACACAAAGAACGTTCAGTGCCAGCAAAATCACAAAAATGCATTAATTGTTCACTTTGAACTGTATAAACGCTGGCAGAAGAGAACAATTTCATGACAATTACATCAAAGCAATGGAAGGATAAGAGCTGGCGTTAGAGCGGCCTCACGTACAATATGAGCAAGACAGCCAACAGCTCCCATAGACTCGTTCGTGCTTTACCTTCTTTTTTTTTCAAGATTTATTTATTTGACAGAGACAGCAAGAGAGGGAACACAAGCAGGGGAAGTGGGGGAGGGAAAAGCAGGCTTCCCTTCCCAGCAGGGTTTGATCCCAGGACCCTGGGATCACGAACTCAGCTGAAGGCAGATGCTTGATGACTGAGCCACCCCGGCACCCCCATGCTTTCCTTTCAACTTTGAATAAACAATGTCTGCACTTCATGTAAACACCTACCAACATTTGTATTTGTATTATCTCCACCAAAAGCAGTACAATTTTCCTTATTAACTCCTAACTCAGAGAGTTTACAAAAATTTGCTCTTGTTTCTGAGGTCTCATCTGGAAGAGATTTTACTCAAAAGAGCCTTATAAGTGAACCTTTTCATAAGAAGAGTATTGCACAAAGGGAAAAATTTCCTGCATTGTCATTACTTGCACTCATGATGATGCTGCGAAAAGATGAAGCATTTAGAGTTTTTTTTTAAAAAGATTTTATTTATTTGTGAAGCACCTGGGTGGCTCAGTGGGTTAAAGCCTCTGCCTTTGGCTCTGCCTTCATGATCCCAGGGTCCTGGGATCAAGCCCCGCATCGGGCCCTGGGATCGAGCCCCGCATCGGGCTCTCCGCTCAGCAGGGAGCCTGCTTCCTCCTCTCTCACTGCCTGCCACTCTGCCTACTTGTGATCTCTGTCTGTCAAATAAATTTTTTAAAAATCTTAAAAAAAAGATTTTACTTATTTATTTGACAGAGAGGGAGATCACAAGTAGGCAAAGAGGCAGGCAGAGGGCAGCATTTAGAGTTTTGATAATCACTACAGCAGTAAAAGGAATTATTGCATTTTTAACTATTGTGGTAGATTTTGTCCTGGCATTTGAAATTTTGCTTATAGTTTGGAATTAGAAAATACTTCTGGTAGCAGTACATTCAAATAGTCATTTGAGCAGAAAGAAACTGATGACAGTATACAGTGTGGGAAGCCATAAGAAGTTCTGCTATGATTATTTTATCTTGTTCATCTGGATTTCTCGTAGTCAAAAAATTGTTATATGGAAGTGTTGAATTGCTGTATTGGACACCTGAATTACACTGTATGTTAACTAATTGGAATGTAAATTAAAACTTTAAAATGGGGACGCCTGGGTGGCTCAGTTGGTTAAGCAGCTGCCTTTGGCTCAGGTCATGATCCCAGCGTCCTGGGATCGAGTCCCACATCGGGCGCCTTGCTCTGCAGGGAGCCTGCTTCTCGCTCTGACTCTGCCTGCCTCTCTCTGTCTGCTTGTGCTCGAGCTCACTCTACCTCTCTCTCTCTGACAAATAAATAAATAAAAATAAAATCTTTAAAAAAAAAAAAAGAAACAAACAGGATTTAAAAAAAAATAAAATAAAAATAAAACTTTAAAATGTTATTTTGTCACTTTCTTTGATACAAGTTAAAGGAATCACATTTTTTTTTAAGGATTTTATTTATTTATTTGACAGACAGAGATCACAAGTAGGCAGAGAGGCAGGCAGAAGGAATCACATCTTTTATGCTTAGCTGTTAGAATATGCTAGTTTATATCTGACTTTATACCATTTTCTTTTCTTAACATTTTATTTGATTTTATTTTAAAGATTTATTTACGAGAGAGAGTGCACACAAGTGGGAGGGGCAGAGGAAGGGGGAAAGAGAGAATCTCAAGCCGACTCCAAGCTGAGTACAGAGGCCTACCTGGGGCTCAGTCCTATGACCCCGAGATCATGACGTGAACCAAAACCAGTAGTTGGACGCTCAATTGACTGCACCACCCAGGAACCCCTAAGATTTTATTTTTGTAAGACTTTATTTATTTTTGAGAGAGAGTGAGCACATGCACAAGTGTGGGGGATAGGCAGAGGAAGAAGCAGACACTCTGCTGAGCAGGAAGCATGATACAGAACTCGATCCCAGGACACTGGTATCATGACCTGAGCTGAAGGCAGACACTTAACTGACTGAGCCACCCAGTGCTCCTCGGCTCAAGTCTTGATCTCAGGGTCATGGGGATTCAGGCCCCACACTGGATTCCACATTGGGCATGGAGCCTGCTTAAAAAAGAAAGAAATAAATATATAAATTGGGTATCATCAAAATTAAAAATTCTGTGCTTCAAAGGACACTGTCAGGAATGTGTAAAGACAATACACAGAATGGGAGAAAAATTTTGCAAATCATATAGCTGATAAGGGACTTTAATCTAATATATATAAACTATAACAACTTAATGAAAAAGGGAAATAACCAAATAAAAAATGGGCTAAAGGGGGGCACCTGGGCAGCTCATTCGGTTAAGCATCTGCCTTCGGCTGAGGACATGATCCCAGAGTCCTGAAATCTAGCCCTGCATGGGGCTCCCTTTTCAATGGGGAGTCTGCTTCTCCCTCTGCTTCTGCCCCCCAACTCGTGCTCTCTCTCAAGTAAATAAATAAAATCTTCGAAAAAAATGGGCAACAGATCTGAACAGACATTTCTCCAATAAGATGTACAAATGGCTAATAGATGAAAAGATGCTTAACATCATTAGCTATCATGGAAATGCAGACCAAAACCACAATGAGATATGACTTCACACCCACTAAGATGGTTATAATCAATCATAAAGATGGATAATAAGTTTTGGCAAGGATTTAAAGAAATAGGAACTCAGATATATTGCAGGTGAGAATGTAAATGGTTCACTGCTTTAAAAAATAGTTTGGGGGATCCTCAACAGGTTAAAGAGTTACCATATGACCCAGTAATTTCATGCCTAGATAATATACCCAACAGAACTTTAAACATATGTCCACATTAGATCCTGTACACTCATGCTTATAGCAACATTAGCTATAAAATAGTAAAAATGTGGAAAAAACCCAAATGTACATCAACTGATAGGTGGATAAGAAAGGTGATTTATCCATGCAATAGAATGTTATTTGACTATAAAAATTCTTATACATGGGGGCACCTGGGTGGCTCAGTGGGTTAAAGCCTCTGCCTTTGGCTCAGGTCATGATCCCAGAATTCTGGGATCAAGCCCCCCATCAGGAGGGCTTATTTATCCATCTTTTTGATTGATTATAACCATCTTAGTGGGTATGAAGTCATATCTCATTGTGGTTTTGGTCTGCATTTCCATGATAGCTAATGATGTTAAGCATCTTTTCATCTATTAGCCATTTGTACATCTTATTGGAGCTCCTCTGCTCAACAGGGAGCCTGCTTCCTTTCCTCTCTCTCTGCCTGCCTCTCTGCCTACTTGTGATCTCTGTCAAATAAATAAATAAAATCTTTAAAAAAATTCTTATACATGCTACAACATGGATGAACCTTGCAAACATTATGCTAAGTAAAGTAAGTCACAAAGGACCATATTCTGTATGACTCAGCTTACAGGAAATGTTGAGAATGGGCAAATCCATAGAGAGAGAGAAAGATTAAGGGTTGCCTACGTCTGGGACCATTGGAGAGAAATGCGGGAATGGCTGCTTTCATAAAAGGTGTAGGTTTTCTTGTTGGGGTGATGAAAATGTTCTAAAGTCGTTTGTTGTGACTACACAATTTTGTGAACATATCTATAGATTTGCAAAATAAATAAATAAATAAATAAATAACTGGAGGCACCTGGCTGGTTCAGTCAGTGGCACATGCGACTCTTAATCTACAGTTTGTGGGTTCAGGCCCATGTTGGGTGTGGAGATTAGTTAAAAATAAAACCTTCAAGGGGCACCTGGGTGGCTCAGTGGGTTAAGCCTCTGCCTTTGGCTCAGGTCATGATCTCAAGGTCCTGGGATTTAGCCCTGCCTGCATGGGGCTCTCTGCTCAGCGGGGGAGCCTGCTTCCCTCTCTCTCTCTGTGCCTGCCTCTCTTCCTACTTGTGATCTCGGTCTGTCAAATAAATTATTTTTAAAAAATAAATAAAATCTTCAAAAAGAAAAGTAAAGAAAGTGGTAATAGCAATCATAGCAAGACTGGAAGAGGTTGTATTTATAAATTTTCCGGCTGAGACTGAGTTGTCACAAGTCCAAATTCATAACTAATGGTAGCTGGGAGTTGAGTCTTAAAAGGATTTCAAACTTTGGATTAAAAAAATTTTTTTGAACTCAATATCTGATGCAGAAAAAAGATGAACTTCTCTGCCTGCAAAGAAGAGCTGTATTTGTAAGTCGCAGTCCACAGCCACCCTCAACAAAACCAGAGCTGATCTTATACATAATGTTTTGGGAAGTCTTGCGTTGGGAGATTGAAGGTATTTCAGAAACGGGAGCACCCACGTCCCTATCGACCGACTTCCAGCTCTGTTAGTGTGGTCACCAAGGCAGCTGAAGACCGGGCTAACTTCGGAAGCCCCGTCATCGGAGCGAGGCACTTGCGGATTGGCTGTTGTCTAAAAGCCTGGAGCTGTCAATGATTGGCTGACTTTCAGAACCTTGGGGGCTGTCATTGATTTACTAACTTTTCAGAAGCGCAGTTACTGGAGTGAAGCTGTTGTTGACTGGCTGATTTTCAGAAGCAGAGCCACTGGAGTGAAGCTGTCGCTGATTGGCTGATTTTCAGAGCCTGTGTTTTGATGCGAAGTTATCTCTAAACAATGGTGGTTACTTGTTCACTGCTTGCAACTTGAGCCAAGAAAAGTCCTTTTTTGGAATATGAATAATAAGTACTTTTAATTTTTAGTCCTTTCTTTTGGTCTTCCCTCAGCTAAACCTATGGAAGAACACAGGGATTATTCAGATCTTTTTAGTTGCGGAGGTAGGATATTTCAGCTGTTGCCATTTAAGTGATTTAAGCTCACATTGCCTCGGCGGAAAAAGAACTCTACAAAAAACGCGTCCTGCTTAAGTGAAACTCCTGATAACCCTAACAATTAAGGATTTCCCCCGTTTTACACAGTCTCGGTGGGATTAGGTTTCTTGTACAAGACCCTGGAGTATGAAACAGGTCCAGCCAGGATCTGAACGGTAAAGGGCAAGGATCCTCTGGGAACCTATGGGCCCCTGACGCCCATTCCCTGCGCTTGGGTGTGCGCGTACCGCTATCCTGAGGTCGGCTAGCAATCAGCTGGATGTTTGAAGGGAGGATGCGCAGTTGATTAGCAGTAGGTGAAGAAAGAGCAGCGAGGCACTCGTCTGGGAGACCTAGGGAAGCCAGCCCGGAACGTGGGAGGTGCTCAAGTTCCTGCGATGCTCCGGGACCTGGGTGCCGCAGCGGAAGCCTTTGCTGGAGGCCGAAGCCGGCAGAGCCGGGCGGGGCAAACCCAGGCCCCGCCCCCGGGCGCGTCCGCGTGCGTGGCTGGGGGCGCAGCAGAGATCCCCACTCCATGATGCGGGGCCTGAGGACAGTGCAGAGCCGCGGCGTGGAAGCCCCCATCCTGGTGACCCGCGCTCCCAACGTCCTGCTGGGCTGCCTCGCAGCTTAAGGAGGGCGCGGCCCTGCGGCGGTGCGCCCACTCCCATCCCAACGCGTGCCGACGCCCCCTCGGCGATCCTTGCGCGCGTCCGGCCCCGCCCCCGCCCCCGACGTGCCCCCGCGCGCCGCGCCCCCCGCCCACCCGGCACGCCCCGCCGCCCCGCCCGGCCGCAGCGGGCCTGGAGCAAGCCGGCGGGCCTGAGCGACCCTCGCAGCGGCAGCGTCTTTCTCCGCCGCTCGCCGCCATGGACGTGTACCCCCCGCACCGGCTGGGGCTGCCCCGCGCGCGGTCCCCCGGCGGCCCTGGCCGCGGGTCGCCCTCAGTCAGGTACGCGGGGCCGAGGCCACAGAGGAGCGGCCGGGCCGGGGGTTGCGGGCTGTGGGGGTCCGGCGACGCCTCCCGCCGCAGGGCGTGGTCCGACATGGCTTCCTTGCAGACGGTTTTCCCTAAACGGCTGCCTGGGGACGTTTTCCCAGGAAATGCGCCCTTTGTAGCGGCTCCCACAATGGCTCCCCTGTAGACAGTCCCACAGCGGCTCCTCGGTGGAGACCCCCTGCTATGACATCCCCGTCCCTGTAGGTTTCCCCCAGGAAAGGTTCCCCTGTGGAGAACCTCTGCAGTGGTTTCTCTATGTGTAACTCACTTACCTTCCTCTTAGAATATTTCCCCCAGAAACGGCTGTCTGTGGAGAACCACCCCCCCTCCGCAACGCACACAGTAGCTCCCTTGGGTAGAACCCTTGAATGGGTTTCCCCAGAAACGGCTTACCTAAATCTCCCCTACAGTAGTTCTCCTCTAGAGCCTTTCTCCTTGACAGCAGCATCCCTAAAGAGTGCCCCCCCCCCCGCCCCTACATACATACACGCTGACAGCATCTTCCCTATTGCGGCTTCCCCCACCTCCCCATGCCCCAGCCTGCATCGCGACGCTCCCTCATTCCACAATAGGGAGCTCAGGTTGGGGGAGGCGCAGGAGAGAAAACTAACTGGGTGAATAGGAAAAAGAGGCCCAGTACCCCCCCCCCCCCCCAAATTGGCGGACCCCAAGCCCCTGAGGAATTGGCGGACCCTAAGCCCCTGAGGCTAGAGACAGAGCCCCTGGGTGCCTAAGGATGGGGAGGGTGATAATGGGGAGGGTCTCTACCCCCTAGGAAGACCCGTTTCCGATTTCTGCTCCCGGTGCCTTTGGGGCTGACCTTGATAGTCTGGGCATTGTTTGAGAGGAGCTGTTATGAGGCCGCCAGCAGAGTGTGGAGGTTGGAATGAAGGAGCATTTGCGGCAGAGATCGTTGAGAGAGAAGAAAGGAGAGAGAGAGAAATGGGCTTTGGGATCTGCTAAACTGTCATTAAACCAGAAGAGGGTTTTTTTTGTTTTGTTTTGCTTTTTCTCTATTTTAGTAGCTTAGCAAAGCAAATATGTTTTTCCCTTGAAAGGAGGTTGTTAATTTATATGTGAAAAATGGTTCTTCTTGTATCCTTGTTATGGTACTAAAGGAATTGTATTTTTAATTTTTTGCTAGCCAGTCTGGTTTTTTTTTTTGTTTTGTTTTGTTTTAACGAGAACAAATTCAGGGAGAGGAGAACTAAATCTTAAAATCCTGTCCCTTGCTTACTTCCTGACATTCCTTCCCCCACCCCTCCCTGTTTGTTGAATGAATAAAGGTTGGGAGAGATAGAGCTAGATACCCTTGGTTGCATTTGGGAGTCTTAATTTGCTTCTGATTTGGCAGGTGACATTGTTTGAATTCCTGCTCTGCTCTTCAGGGGAATTCCTTGTGTTCTAAATGTTTAGCTTCTTATGGTAACCTTCTCCAATCTGTCCTAACATTTCTGGCAGCCACTTTCACTGTTAGAAAGTATTTGAACTTTGTACAGAATAGAAACTGCACAGGGTACTTCTTTTTTCTTTCCTTTCCTTTTTTTTTTTTTTTTTCTTTTAAAGTAGGCTCCTACTCAGGACCCTAATATCAAGAATTGCATGCTCGACAGTCTGAGCTAGCCAGGCACCCTTGCACAGGATATTTAGAATTTGGAGCAGCCATCCTTTAAATCTAAGCTTTGTATAGACTTGGGGTTCATCCCAGATCATTTTGAGCTTAGGAATCTTGAGTTTTTGAAACTTTTAGGAGAAAAAAGCTTCCCAGTGAACTCCATCTCTGCAATAACTGCTGCTATCCTTATTTCTAGGAACATGGCAGTGCACAGCATATTTTTAAAATAGTGTTTTGTTGTTAGATTAATGATGGATAACTTTATTAATCATAAACTCTGAATCTTAAAACAAGTGGTTGAGTGAAACTTGTTGGTCTTCAGACAAGGGATAGTGCATGGAACCTCAAGGCCTGTTTTACCTTTGGTAAAAGAAATTGAGTCAAGGTTCTCCTTCTTTACCCTACTTCTGCATAACCAAACATGCTTTTCTTACCCATTCAAGCCTTCCCCTGACTTTTGACATTGAATGGCAGTTATGGACTCAGCACTTTCCTGTCACCCATATTTGAATTCTTTGCAGCACTCTGACTCTGAGTGATGAAAGAGGCAGGCGTAACTGGTGAAGTTGCATTCCTGAAGACCCATAGATAGCACTTTTTAAGTGTGTGTTTCCCTTCTAGCAGTGAAGTTCATTTTCACAGATGGGGAATAGAGATCAGGAGTTAAAATGCTGTTGTTTAGAACTAGAAGCTGCTTTTTCAGGATGTGGTAGTCATTACTGCTTCCCATCAGCTATTTTTGGTTTCTGCCTCCTGGACATGTGGTACAATTATACTTGCCCCCTTGAAGCTGGGTATGGCATTATGAGTTGCTTTTGGTCCATCAGTGTGTTCAGGAATGATGTGTATTCCTTCATGGTAAAAGCTTCCAGTCTATGATTTGCCACTATCTTTCCCTCTACTGTGGTGTCTGTTAGTGCTTCAGGTGGTGGCAAGTCCATCAGTCTGGGACTCAGAGCAAACTTCAAGATGACTTATGTTTGATATGTAGAGCAATTAGTAAACCTTCATTGTTTCAAGGCACTGAGATTTTGGAATTATTACCAGGTAACTATCTTGACTACTAAATCTCCCCTACAGTAGTTCTCCTCTAGAGCCTTTCTCCTTGACATCCCTAAAGAGTACCAACCCCTTATGTTTTCCTACTGCAGAGGAAGGGAGGCAGGCTCCCTGCTGAGCAGAGAGCCTGATGTGGGGCTCGATCCCAGGACCCTGGGATCATGACCTGAGCCGAGGGCAGAGGCTTAACCCACTGAGCCACCCAGGCGCCCGCCATTTTACTCCTCTTTATACAAATAATCCAACATACACTGGGCTAGGTGTTGTGAGACAAAGTAGGCCATTGCCCTCAAAGAGTTCCTTTATAAATGGAAAGAGACACGAACAGTGCAAATCATAATACAGAGAGTTGAGAAATAACTACTGAGGAAGAAATAGGGCTGAAGTAATAATAATGTAAGAAGGTATAGTTGATTTTGAGTTTGACTGTTGGAAGAATGAATTTGCCATTTACTGATACCGGGAACACTGGAATTAGAGCAAAGGGAGTTCAGATTTGGCCTTATTCATTTTGAGTTGCCTAATAGATATCCAAATGGAGATCTTGGATAAGCAGTTGGATATCTTAATCTGGAGTTCAGGAGAAAGACTGGAACTGGAAATGCTATGCTGATGGCTCCCACATTTTTATTTAGATCTTTGAGACTGGGTAGAGATCCCGAGAACAAATTAGATAGAGAAGACTAACATGCAAGCCTTGGGATATCCCGTCTAGGAAAGACAGTGTAACAGTGGTTCCAAATTCTAATGAAAAGTAGCTTCCTACTTCTGAAATGGGAGAAGAATCCAGGACAGTCATGGGAAGCCAAATAATAAGTGCCATTGGTGGGCTGATGAGGAATATGAATAGTCTATTAGATTTGGTAACATAGAGGTTATTGGTGGCCTTGACATTTTCAAGAGAAAATGGAGGAGGAGAATTGAAGATAGTGAGTATAGATAGTCATAATGATGTTGTTTCAAGGACTGAAGAGCAGAGCAATAAGACTGTGGCTATGAGAGAGAGGAGAATAATGCAGCTATGGCTATCAGAGAAAGCAGGGAAACAGGGATCTGGTTGGAAGGGTTAAAGTGTTAGAGTTCTTTTGTTTTTAGGTGGACAGACATTATAGCCTTCCTAAAACAAAGTTGATGGGAATGATGGAGTACAGAGAGGAAAATTGATTATTAAAAGAAAGGAAGGGACTATTGCAGGGGTGAAGTCCTTGAGCAGTTTGAGAGGGAATTGAATCTAGGACATAAATGGATATATTGGCCTCAGACTATATAGGTGCATGAACAGTTCATCTGTGGTGGGTTTATAGACCCAAATGCTGGTGTATTGGTAGCTTGGTGGTGGGAGAAAGTGAAAATTCTCTTCTGTTTACTTCTGTATTTGCCATTAAATAGGAAGGCAGATCTTCAGCTAAAAATGAAGAGTAGAGAAGGTGTTAGAAGTTTGAGAAGAAAGAAGGTTTAAAATCCATCCAAGAGAGTTGGGGAAAATTAGTTGAATAAAGAAATGTTTTAGGATTGCCAGGCAGCTATAAGTATCCATTTGCTCTTTGTTGTCATAAATTTAAGGTGAGACCCAGTTAGCATGGTTGTATGCTTTTCCTTCAGCTTTATTGAGCTGTTTGGAGGTGGATATTGTGGAAGGGAGTGGCTCAAGTAGGGTAGAGGACATCATTGGAAAACAGGAATAAAGGAACTGAGAGGTAAGGATAGTGGGAGGATTGCCTGTCTTAGTGCTTACTGAAATTATCATGAATGAAGATAGAAGTAATAATAGCAAAGGGATAGTGATCGGGAAGCTAAAAATCTTTAGGGAATGTGGAGAACTGAATGACCCAGAGATTTGTACTATTTGTAACAAGAAGGGCTAGCGGGTGGTTATTGTTTGATGGCATGAAGATTTCACCCAAAATAAAATAAAGCAAGAAGTTAGATAAACAAACTAATTATGGTTGATTGATTGATTTTTCTCAAAACCAGAGGACATGAGTTTCCAGATCAAAAGGACATTTCAGTAGTCCAGCACAACTAGTTTAAAAATATCCATGCCGAGGTAGAAGGTCATAAAATTTTTGAGTGCTATAGAGTCAAAAGAATAGCTACAAATCAGATAGAGTCAGGAATCATAGAATTGCAGCAAGACTGGAAGCTAGAAGATAATGGAGAAACAGTGCCTTCTGAAGGAAATGGATTCTTTCCCAGAATTCAATATCCAGCCATAGCAGGTTTGAGGGATGGTTAAAGACATTTCACACATGCTAGTTCTCCGAGTTTGACCTTACGTGCACCCTTTATTAAGAAGCCACTGAAGGATGTGCTCTAGCAAAACAGTCTGACTAAGGGGTTCCGGTGCTGGGGATCTTCTATACCATGTACAGGTGGAGTTTCTTCCTTGATAAGGGACTAGTAAGAAAGGGCTTTCTTTGTTATCCCTGGAAATTACCAAAGGCCTGGGACCATTTTTTATTGCCATTTCCCACATTGCTTGCCCTGGTACTTAGATCAGTGTCTGGCACATAGACAGCATTCACTAAATATGAACTGCTGTTGTAAGCTATTATGAAATATTGCTTGCACTCATTATTTATTGAATTAATAGAGAATAACTACAGGGGAAGCTGTGGGCTATGTTAAATTTCATAAGTGTTCAGAGAATGAAAAATCACATGTGAGCTAGTTGGTGAGAAGTGGTTCATGACAATGATGATCTACAGGAACACTTCATTAGAGCCTCACAGAGGCAAGTTATCTCTTCAGGTGATACTTAATGGCCAGTGGCCAATACCTATGGCACTCTTTTGGCTTTACAGATCTACAGAAATAATAATTGCTGTTGTATAGATGGTCTCTGCCTTAAGAAAACTCAGAATGCAAAGTATTGTATATATGAAAATACAGAGTTTTACCTCCAGTATACTTGCTTAGATACTGGCCAGGGAAGCTTGGTGTGGTGCCTATAGAAGCAAAGAGGGTTTGCTTAGTTAGGCTTTTACGGTCTTATTTCTGACCCAGAAGTAGAGGTCTCAGTATCTGCCTTTTCACTTGTGTCTGAGATGACTGTGTACTGAGAACTCTTATTTATTGAATATGGTGGCATTTATATATACAGTATCTTAAAAATGTTTCATATGAAGCTCCTGGGCTTTTCTGTGATATTCTGATTTTTAGAGAAGGGAGTGAATGAGATGCAGATCTACTCGAGAGTTACACAGCTTAAATTATTGTTTTGCCCTGAAATTTTAGGAAAAGGAAAAGGTTTTGCATTATGGGTGTTTAAAACTTTTATCTGTGATTTTGAGCCCTGGTTTGAGGAAAAGTCAGCTCATTTGGCATGCTTATTGTTTTCAACTTCTTATTTTGAAATAAACAATTTTAGATTTATAGATGAATTGCTAATATGCTGTTGAGTGTTCTATGTAGCCTTCATCTAGCTTACTCTAATGTTAACATCTTACATATAACCACGCACATTTATTAAAATAAGAAATTAATAATGGTGTAGTGCTTTAATTTATTAAGTAAACTTTTGTTTACTTGGCTTTTAGCACTCTGGACTATTTATTTGTATTTCCACAGTTTCCCACTAACATCTTTTTTTCTACTCTAAGATCCAATCAAGTATCCCACATTGCATTTATATTTGGCATGCACTTAATAGTCAAAGAAGTGAGGGAAAGTAATTGTGGATGCTTTCTGAATGAAGACTTGTGAAACTGACTTTACAAAGAGCAGATTGTGTGAGGAAATGCTCAGAGAAAGCCAGAGAAAAGGAAGAAAATGGAAAGTAAGATGTTATACAGGGTATTATAAATAGACTTCCAGATAACAATTTCCATTTGTGATAGGTAGCATTTTCTGAAGTCCTTGAATTTAGTTTGTGGAGTGTCTTATTAACCCCAGTTAATGAAATATGTGTAGACTTGAACTGCAGTTGGGTACCAGTTTTACCCATTTTAGGTTAGGTGGCCTATTAGTTAAGAGCTACATTTGGCAGCTGGTAAAAGATCCTTAACGATAATGACTTAATGTAAGGATTTATTTTTTCTTGCAAAAGATGTCCATCTAAGGAGAGCAGTCTAGTCCTGGTGTAAGGTCATCAGGGAGGAAACGGGGCCTCTTCTGCTTATTTTTGTGCTCTTAGCAAGTGGATTCCATGGCTTCATGGTCACAAAATGGCTGGAAGAACTCCAGCTATAATGTCTGTCAGGCAAGGGGAAGGAGAAGAGACGGTTCTCCTAGTTAAGTCGGCTCTTTGCTTCAGAGAGTTTCTCCAGAAGCTTCCACATGATGGCTCCTGCATGTCTCATTGATCAGCTCTAGAAGCAGAGGAACTGGGCCATTACTGCCCCAAGTAAAATTGGGGTACTGTGAATGAAAAAGAAGGGGAGAATGGATATGGATTAGGTAACTGATTGCCTCTCCCACAGGGAGGTAATGATGTGGAATGAAAGTTATATTGCTTAAGATTACTGATAGGTCCAGTGAGCTACAAGAAACATGAAAGTGCTGGGGGGGGGGGGGGGAAGTGCTGGGAGAAAATTAGTGATTTCTCATTCATATCTTCTGTGTGTATGTATGTGTCCTTTCAGTTTAAGTCAGTTACAGTCAGTAGTTAACCATGTTCTAACATTGGGATTGCTTTTTCCGTTGCAAGTTGTTGGCCCAGCAAAGACATTGGTGGGCAATGACATTTACTGCCTTGCTACACATCTTGCCCTTTTGCCTTTCTTCCAAGTCTCTAGGTTTTTTCTAGTGGGTTTTTTTTTTTTTGGTCTTTTTATTTTTAAGATTTTATTTGCAGGTAATCTCTATACCCAATGTGGGGCTTGAACTCACAAACCTGAGATCAAGAGTCATATGCTCCCCTGACTGAGTGGCCAGACACCCACTAAGGGGTGTAAATAATTGCCACTTTAACTCAGGGCCAAGTTTATTAAACCCTAGTAGTCCTACAGTAGCTCCTTTTAATTAGTACCTGAAGTCTAAATTAATGCTTATGAGGCTTGTTTGTATTATTCATACAGTTGACTTCCCCCCAGCATTTTATTATGAAAGTGCTCATAAGTACGGGAAAGTTGAAAGAATTGTTCAGTGGCATTCATGTGTATCCATATGTAGATTCTACACTTTTTTATTTTATTTTATTTTATTTTAGATTATACACTTTTAATATATTTGCTATATTTGCCTTATATATCCATTCCTCTATCAATGAATCCATCCTATATTGTGATATTTCCTTTTTACAGCTTTTTAAAGTAAGTTATAGATATGTTTCCTGGAATTGATTTTCTATTAAGAAGAATGCTTTCTATTGCAAATGACAGAAACCCAACTCAAAGGTTTTAAGTAAGAAGAATATATTGCCTTAGGTGACTGGAAGGAATAATAGGGAGATAGCCTTCCTACAGGAAGAGGTGTAGAAACTAGGGCCTCCAGAACTGGAACCAGAACTCTTCTATCATAATAGTTGCCTCTATCCATATAGCCCGAAATACACATTCTTTTTGTGTGTATTACTATGACCCTTGAGGCCATTTCTTCCAGGTCTAAAATGAGAAAATCCTGGTAAGGACTCCCCTTAGCATGGCTTGTTCCTGGGTAAGTCAAAATTGGAAACTGTGGCAAAGAAGGAGCACAGTGTTTGTTATCAGGGGAGGTAGAAGTGGAAAGCATGCTGAGTTAAGTACATACCTCAGAAAACTTGCCACTTGCTTTCTTCTGAGGTTGGCATAATCCCGGTACTTGACAAGGAAAACTACAAGTGCAAAAATAATTTTTTTTTTTATGATTTTATTTATTTATTTGATAGAGATTACAAGTAGTCAGAGAGGCAGGCAGGGAGAGAGAGGAGGAAGCAGGCTCCCTGCTGAGCAGAGAGCCCGATGTGGGGCTTGATTCCAGGACCGTGGGATTGTGACCTGAGCTGAAAGCAGAGGCTTTAACCCACTGAGCCACCCAGGTGCCCCTACAAGTGCAGAAATTCTAAATAAAACAATAGTATATTGAAACTAGAAGTATGGTGAAAACAACTTTATAAATAAGTAGAATTTGTCCCAGAAATGCAAAAGTTGTTTATCATCAGGAAATCTATCAATGAGCGGTGCCTGGGTGGCTATGTCAGTTAAATGTCTGCCTTTGGCTCAGGTCATGATCCAGGGGTCCTGAGATCAAGTCCCACATCAGGCTCCTTGCTCAGCAGGCAGCTTGCTTCTCCCTCTGCCTACTGCTTCCGGTGCTTGTGAGTGCACACTCTGTCTCTCTGATAACTAACTAACTAAGTAAAAATGAATAAAATCTACCAATTAAATTAACACACTAGTAGATGCCCCCAATCTACTATTTAAAAAATTAATATTCATTCTTGATTTGAATCAAGTAACATAATAAGGTTTCAGCTAATATAATAAAATAAACAAAAGAGGGGTGCCAGGGTGCCTCAGTTGGTTAAGCTTTTGACTCTTGATCTAAGCTCAGGTCTTGATTCAGGGTTATGAGTTCAAGCCCCTACTTAATAAAAAAGATAATAAGCAAAAGAAATGATCATCTGCTTCTTGCAGTAGGCTCTTAATTGGTCTCTGAGGTTCTACTCTTGTCCCCCTTTGGTCTGTTTCCAGTATAGTAAATAAAGTGATCTTATGAAAATACAACTCATCTCATATGAGTCATCCTTATTTTCAAAACACTCCAAGAAAAATCTCAAATCATGAGCTTTGACAAGACTCTAATCCAGCTTCCCCCCCCCCCCCCCCTTTATCTCCTATTATTGCTGTCTTCCTCACTTGCTGTAAACATTGCTGCTTCCGGACCTTTGCAATTACTGTGCAGCTTGCTCTCTGGCATCCTTCAGGGCAAAACCTTTCCTCTACCTTTCTTTAAAAGGGCAGCCCACCCTCCTCTTAGGACTCTCAAGCCATTTATCACCATATGATAAATGTATTTTTCCTATTTATTTTTATTTCTCCCTCACTCGTTTCCCAATTAGAATGTAAGTCCTAGAGGCTCCTAAGTGGCTCAGTCGGTTAAACATCTGCCTCTTGGTATCAGCTCGGGTTTTTTTTTTTTTTTTTTTTTTTTTTAATTTATTGGACAGATAGAGATCACAAGTAGGCGGAGAGACAGGCAGAGAGGAGGAAGCAGGCTCCCTGCTGAGCAGAGAGCCTGATGGGGCTTGATCCTGATCCCAGGACGCTGGGATCATGACCTGAGCCAAAGGCAGAGGCTTTAACCTACTGAGCTACCTAGGCGCCCCTCAGCTCAGGTCTTGACCTCAGGGTTGTGAGTTCAAGCTTTGTGTAAGAAAGAAATGTAAATGAAAAAATAAATGACATGTAAATTCTTCTATTTTCATTGCAATGGTTTTTGCCCTTTTACTGATTGCTAAGTCCTCCCCCCAGCTCTTGAGTAACCAGTGCCTGACACATGGTAGGTCCTCAGTAAAAACGTGATGAATTAATAAGTTGGAATAAAAGTTGTAAATGTTAATAAAAAAAAAAAGTTGTAAATGTTGAAGACATAAAACCACTATGTTTTACTACTTGGAAAACTATGATAATAGATAAAAGTCTTAGAACTGAGTTTATCAAATTGTTTAAAAAAGATAATGGATTCAAGATGACATTCAAAACGGGAACAAAAACTGTAAAATACCTAGGAGTCAATCTAATAAGAAATATGTAGGGGCGCCTGGGTGGCTCAGTGGGTTAAGCCGCTGCTGAGGTCATGATCTCAGGGTCCTGGGATCGAGCCCCACATCAGGCTCTCTGCTCAGTGGGGAACCTGCTTCCTCCTCTCTCTGCCTGCCTCTCTGCCTACTTGTGATCTCTCTCTGTCAAATAAATAAATAAAATCTTAAAAAAAAAGAAATATGTAAAACTTACATAAATAAAAATATAAAACTTGACAGAAGGACATAAACAGGAGAGGAACGAAGGAGCGATGCATCACGTTCCTGAGTGGGAAGCTCAGTACTGTCCAGATTCAGTATGATCATAATACAAATTCTCAATGGGAATTTGTCTGTACTTGACAAACTGATTTTATAATTCTTCTTAAAAAGAAAATGTTCTATACTAATTCACTATGGAAATTCAATGGGAAGTTTTATTTGATTGAAATCAATTTAAAAGATGCATATATATATTTTGTATATTTCATATGTATTGGATATATATATTAAAACTTAAAATGAAAAAAAAAAAAGAAAAGAAAAAAGAAAATGTTCAAGAACCCTGGTGGCTCGGTTGGTTAAGCGTCTGCTCTAGTCATGATCCCAGGGGCCTGTGACCAAGTCCCTCATAAACCTCCTTGCTTGTCAGGGAGCCTGCTCCTCCCTCTGCCTGCCACTCCCCCTGCTGGTGCTCTCTCGTGCGCACTCTCTCTCTGACAAATAAATTAAGATCAAAGAAAGAAAGACAAAATGTTCAGGGGTGCCTGAGTGGCTCCAGTGGTTTAAGTGTCTGCCTTTGGCTCAGGTCATGAGGTCGAGCCCACGTTGGTATCCCCGTTCAGTGGGGTGTCTGCTTCTCCCTTTTCCTTTGCCTCTTCCTACCACTCATGTGCTCTGTCCCTCTCTAATGAATAAATAAAATCTTAAAAAAAAAAAAAGAAAATGTTCAGTAGGGCGCCTGGGTGGCTCAGTGGGTTAAGCCGCTGCCTTCGGCTCGGGTCATGATCTCAGGGTCCTGGGATCGAGTCCCATATCAGGCTCTCTGCTCAGCACGGAGCCTGCTTCCTCCTCTCTCTCTCTGCCTGCCTCTCTGCCTACTTGTGATCTCTCTCTCTCTGTCAAATAAATAAATAAAATCTTAAAAAAAAAAAAAAAGAAAATGTTCAGTAAAAACCATGATCTTTGAAACAGTGATAGAACTGGAACTTGCCCTTTAAGATATAAAAATAACCCATTTATTGTAAAGTTCAAGTAATAATTTTGGTTGTTTTTTAAGTATACTATTTCTGAGAGACTAGATCAAATAAGAATCAAATATATGGATCCCGCTTTATATAATAATTTAGTATATGTTAAAAGTGGCTTTCTACATCAGAGGATGAAAAGGATTGTGGTTTGGGACATTTATATTTTGGAGGAAAAATACAGTTATATTGGGTCACCTGGGTGGCCCAGTCAGTTAAGTATCTGCCTTCTGCTTAAGTCATGATCTCTGGGTCCTGGAATCAAGTAGCTTCAGGCTTCCTGCTCATCAAGGAGTCGGCTTCTCCTGCTGTCTCTACCCCTCCCCCAGCTCATGCTTTCTCTCCGATAAAATAATAGTTATATTCCTGCTTCACAAAAATAAAAAAGCAAGTTCCAGAGGAGCAAAGAGCTAAATGTTGAAAACACACAGACACACACACAATTAAATAATTGGCATTTTATTATTTTTTTTATAATACTGAGTGGGAAAGACACAAAAGGAAGACCTAAAACTCCTAAGCCTAAAGATAGAGTTAGGCAGATTTAGTTAAATAAAACTTGACATCTCCTGCATGAAAAAGATACCATAAACAAAGTCTAGCAGTTTCAAGAAAATATTTGCAGCATATGGCTTTTAAAATATGGAATATGTAAATTATTCAGAACACCCCCTTCTATGACTAAATAGAAAATGAGTCAAGAACAAGAATACGCATTCACAGAAAAGGAAATATAGATGATCAATAAACATTTGACAGTCTCCCTAGTGATTAGGGAGAAATGTAAAAGTATGATAATGAGAATTAGGTGAAGAGTGATAACACATAGTTTAAAAAGTTGTGGGGAAACAGGTACTCTGGTACACTGTAGGTGACTGTTTTAAGAAAACAATTTGGCAACATTTATCAAAATTTAAAATGCAGGTACTTCTTAACTGGGCAGTGCTACTTTTTAGGTCCCTCCCCTGCAGAAATTTTTACAGTGCCAAAGATGGATATAGTTATTCTTTGAAGCATTATTTGCTATTACAAAAATAATATCCTGAATGTTCACTCAGAGTGGCTGGTTAAATAAAAACAAAAGAATACAGTATGGCACTTTTAAAAAATGCAGTTGAGTTCTAAGAACTAACTTGGAAAGGTCTTAAGGTACAACGTTCAGTGAAAACATGTTGCAGAGCACTTATTTATCTCATGATTATGATTTTATGTAAAAATAATCCAACCCCCCAGAAAACTCACCCAAACTAAACATTACAGAGAGATTCACACCAGTTTGTTCACAGGAGTTTTCTATGATAGGGTGAATCAGATTAGTATGAGGATTCACTTTGTGGAACAATCAAAACATAAAGTGTACAGGACAATATATTCAATATTTACTTAATTTTGAAAATAAAAAAGTTAACAAAGTCACACACAAAAAAACTGGCAAAAATAAAATTTTCAGGTTTTTTGTCCTTCATTTCCAGGGAACCAGGATAATGAAATATAAACAAGAAATATACCTGGCTGTGTATATCATAACTTATAAAAGCAGTGAGGAGTGAATTAACTACTATAAAACCAAAGAGGGGAAAAATAGAGATGACTGACTTTTTAGGATTTGGAAATACTGTGTCTGTGGCAAACTTTATTGTCAGGACATCAGTGAGGTGTAGCAGAAAGGAAAAGTTCAGAGTTAAGGTATCTGGTAGTTTACATTTTGATGCTGCTAATCCTGGCTCAACCTTATGATTTTGGGTAAACTGCTTCTGTTTAGGTCTTGGCTTCTTCACTTTATTATCTATCACATGTAGATTCTGAATCTGAACCCAAGTAGAGTCAGAAATAAAGTATAGTATACAAGCGGCATATTTGACATAAACCACATTAGTGGGTCTGCTTGGACGACAGGTATTCTGAAAGAGGAACTTTGTAAAGCCATGGTGACTCAGGCCATCTGTCTACCTAGGATGTGCTAGCCATGCCCAGGTAAACCTGGAAGATAGAGGGCAGTGCTCTTGCTGGTTGTGGTGTATGTTTGAAAGTTTCTATTAAAAAAAAAGAGAGAGAGAGACTGGTGGATATACAGCAAACTCAGTGGTGATCTCTGGGTGTTAGGAACAATGACAATTTTAATATCCCATTTTTTTCATCCAAGAAAGGATAATATTTTACATGTGGCACCAAGGTAAATAAAAGCAAGTATAGGGCGCCTGGGTGGCTCAGTGGGTTAAGCCGCTGCCTTCGGCTCGGGTCATGATGTCAGGGTCCTGGGATCGAGTTCTGCATTGGGCTCTCTGCTCAGCAGGGAGCCTGCTTCCTCCTCTCTCTCTCTCTGCCTGCCTCTCTGCCTACTTGTGATCTCTCTCTCTGTCAAATAAATAAATAAAATCTTAAAAAAAATAAAATAAAAAAAAATAAAAGCAAGTATGCCAAAATGTTAATAGAGGCTGATTCTGGGTGCTGGGAATACCTGTGATTGTGGTTTTCCCTATACTTAGTGGGTTATGTTTTTTTTAAATAGGTAAGTATTTCAATAAGTGACAAGTTTAATGGTTCAGTGACAATAGGTTATGTTCTGGTTAAGAATTAAATTTGGGAAGCAGGAAAATGTTTAAGGAAAGAACTGAATTTACCTTTATTAATTTGACTGGAAAATGAGATACTAATTAGGATAATGTTTTACTCTGGGAAAAGGAAGGTCTTTCTATATTTTATCCGCTTCCACTTTATTTGGCAAAGATACTTGTGGAAAAGAAATGCTTTTCACTCCTATTCTCAGTATTGTCTTGGCTTTCCACAGCAGCAGTTGAGGGAGCTGTTTGTTTCCTGGTCACATGACATAGTCATGCTTTTTGTCACTGGCTGGTTGTTAGTTTGAAAACCAAAGAGCTCTTGGTAACCTTGGCAGTCAGTCTGTCTGCTGTTCATATGGGTTAGGAAATGAGCCAAAGGACCAACTCGATAAAATATTTCTAGTGCAGAGAACGATTATAAGATTGATCTTGTAGTAAACATGAGAGGAGAGGGGCAGATAACCCATTTCCCAGGGAAAGGTTTCTTACTTTAATCTTAATCTTCTTGCAATTTCTGTTCTGCCACTTCTAAAACGCTAAATTGCTCCACCCTTACCTTCAACCCCAGATTTTTTTTTTTAAAGATTTTATTTATTTGACAGACAGAGATCACAAGTAGGCAGAGAGGCAGGCAGAGAGAGAGAGAGAGAGGGAAGCAGGCTTCCTGCGGAGCAGAGAGCCCGATGCAGGGCTCGATCCCAGGACCCTGAGATCATGACCCGATCCGAAGGCAGCGGCCCAAACCACTGAGCCACCCAGGCGCCCCAACCCCAGATTTTTATTAAGAAAATGTTTAGCTATGGTGAGTGCTGTGAAGTGTGTAAACCTGGCGATTCACAGACCTGTACCCCTGGGGATAAAAATATATGTTTATAAAAAATAAAAAATAAATAAAATATTCAAACAATACAGAAAAGGTGAGAGTAGTATGGTGAATACTTGATAACCCACCACTTAGAGTCAGTAATTTTTAATTTTTAACAGTTTTGCCGTTTGTGTTGTCTTTCTTTTCTTTTCTTTTCCTCATTCTGGTTTTCTTTTCCTCATTCTGGTTTTCTGTTAAACCCTTTCCAAGTGAGTTACAGATAGCATGACATTGCTAAGTACTTCCTCTTGTATCTGCTTTAAAAAAGAAAGAACGTTCTAGGTATAAATACAATAACATCTCACTTAAGAAAATTAACAGTAATTCCCCTACTAACGTCAAATACCCAGTTCATACTCAGATTTTTCCAGATGTCTTGTGGATATTTCCCTGTTTTTTTTTTTAAATCAAATTAAGGTTTTTACATTAATTTTATTATTTACTCTCTCACATTAGAAGAGTTCTCCCTCTTTGTTCTTTTTGTTTAACATGGCATTGACTTTTTTAACCTAAATTTTTATTTGTAGTGAAATACCTGTAACAAAATTTACCATCTTAACCATTTTTAAAATATATATATTTTTTACATACATTCATACTGTCGTGCTATAATCCCACTATTCACCCACAGAACTGATTTCATCCTATAAAACTCTGTACCTATTTTTTTTTTAAGATTTTTATTTATTTGACAGACAGATCACAAGTAGGCAGAGAGGCAGGCAGAGAGAGAGAGAGGAGGAGGCAGGCTCCCTGCTGAGCAGAGAGCCCAATGTGAGGCTCGATCCCAGGACCCTGGGATCATGACCTGAGCCAAAGGCAGAGGCTTTAACCACTGAGCCACCCAGGCACCCAAAACTCTGTACCTATTAAACAGTAACCCCACTTCTTTCCCCCAGCCCAATACCACTACTATAGTTTCTGTCTCTATAAATTTGAATATTGTAGGTATCTCCTAAAAATGGAATCATATGATATTTGTCTTTTGGGTAATGGCTTATTTTTCACTTACTATAATGTCTTCAAGGTTCATCCATCTTTTTTAGCATGCTTCAGAATCTCCTTTCTTTTAAGATTGAATAATCTTGGGGTGCCTGGGTGGCTCGTGGTTTAGAGCCTCTGCCTTCAGCTCAGGTCATGATCCCAGGGTCCTGGGATCGAGCCCCATATCGGGGCTCTCTGCTCAGCAAGGAGCCTGCTTCCCTTCCTCTCTCTCTCTGCCTACTTGTGATCTCTGTCAAATAAATAAATAAAATCTTTAAAAAAATGGAATGATCTTCCACTGTATGTTTATTCCACTCTTTGTTTATTCATGTCAGTGATACTTGTTTCTACCTTTAGACTTCAGCAAATAATGCTGCTGTGAGCATGGGTATACAAATGTCTCTTCAAATCCTTGTTTTCGGGTTTTTTTTTTTTTTTTAAATATATATATACCCAGAAGTAGAAGTTCTGGATTAAAAAAATAATTCTATTTTAAAAGTTTTCCCTCCCTTTATCCCTCTATTTTTAATTTTTTGAGGAACTGCCATACGGTTTTCCACAGCAGCTACAGTTTTACATTCTCATCAGCAGTGCTCAAAGATTCCTATTTCTCCCGATCCTTGCTTTTTTTTCTCTTTTCTTAATAGTAGCGATCCTAATTTGTGTGGGATTAGTATTTCTTTGTTGTTTTGATTTGCATTTCCCTCATGATTAGTGATGTTAAATGTCTTTTCATGTGCTTATTGCCCATTCATATATCTTCTTTAAAGAAATATGTATTCTAATATTTTGCCTATTTTGAATGGTTTTTTTGGTGTGTGTGTGTGTATGGTGGAATTATAAGAGTGCTTTATATATTCTGGATATTAGTCTCTTACCAGATACATGATTTACAAATATCTCCTCCCATTCTTTGGTTTGCCTTTTCACTGTTGATCGTGTCCTTCTGTGAATGTAAGTTTTTAATTTTGATAAAGTCTAAGTTGTGTATTTTTTATTCTGTTACCTGTGCTTTTGGTGTCTAGCAATATATCATTGCCAAATCCATTTCATGAAACTTTTCCCATATGTCTTCTAAAAGTTTTTTGCTTTCAGATTTACATTTAGGTTTTTTTTCTCTTTTGAGTTTAATTTTATATATGGTTGTAAAGTTAAGGATCCAAGTTTATTCTTCCTTATCTGGATATACAGTGTTCCCAAAGCCATCTGTTGAAAAATTGTCCTCTCAGGTGCCTGGGTGGCGCAGTTGGTTAAGTGTCTGCCTTCAGCTCAGGTCATGATACCAGGGTCCTGAAATCAAGCCCCACGTTGGGCTCTCTCTGTTCATTGGGGAGCCTGCTTCTCCCTCTCCCTCTGCCTGCCCCTACCCCTGCTTGTGTGCTCTTTTCTCACTCTCTTTCTCTTCAAATAAATAAATAAAATCTTTTAAAAAGCAACTGTCCTTTCTCAGTGCATGGTTTTGGTGCCCTTATGAAAAATCATTTGACTGTGAAAATATTAGAGCCAGTCACAAAAAGAGTTTATTTCGATCTCTCCATTCCATTCCACTGGTCAAAATGTCTGTCTTTGTGCCAGTACCACCCTGTTTTGATTACCATAGCTTTGTAGTTACTGTTGTAATCAAGAAGTGTGTCCTTCAGCTTTGTCCTTCTTTTTCAATATGGTTTTGAGAATTCTGGGTCCCTTGAGATTTCCTATGAATTTTAGAATGGATATTTCTATTTCTACAAAAAAAAAAATCATTGGGATTTTGATAGGGATTATGCTGAATCTGGAGATCACTTCCTATAGTATTGACAGTTTAATAATATGAAGGCTTCCAGTACATGAACATGGATGTATTTCCATTATTGGTGTCTTCTTTAATTTCCTTTAGAAATATATGAATGATCCAGTTTCTCTGAATCCTCCCTAGCATTTTGGTATTGTCACCTTGTTTGTTACCTTAGCTTTTCTAATGGATGTATAGTGGTATCTCATTGTGGTTTTAATTTGCATTTTCCATGGATAATGATGTAGAACATGTTTTCAGGTATTTATCTGCCATCTCTATATCCTCTTTGAAGAAATGTTTCTTTATGTCTTTTACCCATTTTCTAATTGGATTTTAATTTTTTTACTGTTTTTTTAAGGGTTCTTTATATATTCTACTTTGTCAGATATGTAATATAAATATGTTCTCCCAGTCTGTAGCTTGTCTTCTCATTCTGTGAACAGGGTTTCATTCTTTGAACAAAGCAAAAGCTTACAATTTTGATGAAAGCCAGTTTATTGATTTTTTTTCTTTCATGGATTATACTATTGGTACCAAGTCTAAGAATTTCATTAAATGTTAAGTTCTGAAGATTTTCTTTTGTTATCTTCTAAAGATTTTATAGTTTTGGGACACCTGGGTGGCTCAGTCAGTTGAGCATCTGTCTTCAGCTCAGGTCACGATCCCAGAGTCCTGGAATCGAGCCCCGCATCATCCGGCTCCCTGCTGGGCAGGGAGCCTCCTTCTCCCTCTCCCTCTGCCTGCCCATCTGCCTACTTGTGCTTTCTCTCTGTGTCAAATAAATAAATAAAATCTTAAAAAAAA
The DNA here is from genome assembly GCF_022355385.1 of Mustela nigripes. NCBI lineage: Eukaryota > Metazoa > Chordata > Mammalia > Carnivora > Mustelidae > Mustela > Mustela nigripes. The sequence continues at coordinate 111,163,114 of NC_081563.1, forward strand.
ACTACAGCTTTTTTATTTTCATATTTAAAATTTTAAATTTGTGAGTTCATTTTTGTATAAAAACGAAATTTAGGTTGAGGTTCATGTTTTTGTCTGTGGATACCATTTGCTCCAACACCATTTATTGAAAAGGCTGTCCTTCCATTGTATTGCTTTTGAACCCTTATCAGAAATTAATCAGCTGTGGGGCGCCTGGGTGGCTCAGTGGGTTAGGCCTCTGCCTTCAGCTTGGGTCATGATCCCAGGGTCGTGGGATCGAGCCCCACATCGGGCTCACTGCTTCGAAGGGAGCCTGCTTCCTCCTCTCTCTCTGCCTGCCTCTTTGTCTACTTGTGAGCTCTGTCAAATAAATAAAATCTTAAAAAAAAAAAAAAAGAAATTAATCAGCTGTATTTGTGTAGGTCTATTTTTGGCATTTGTTTTGTTCCATTGATTGTGTGTCTGTCTCTTGATCAGTACCACTCAGTCTTGAGTACTTTTAGCTGTATAATAAGTCTTGACATGAGAGTGATTCCTCTCCCTATTTTTTCTTCTTCCAAAAATGTTTAACTATTCTAGTTCCTTTGCCTTTCCATGTAAGCTTTGGGTTAATCTTATCTATATCTATAGAAAATCTTGCTGGAATTTTGAAGGGACTGTGTTAAACCTTTACATCAATTTAGGAAGAATTGACATCCATACTATCTTGAGTCTTCCAATCCATGGACACAGTGTCTCTCCATTTACTTAGATCTTCTTTGATTTCCTTTTTTTTAAAGATTTTATTTACTTATTTAGAGAGAGAGAAAGAGCACATTTGAGCAGGGAGAGAGGGGCAGAGGGGAGGGAAAGGGAGAGAAGCTGCAGCACAATGAGCATGGAGTTTGATGTGGGGCTTGATCTCACCACTCTGAGATCATGACCAGAGTCGAAATCAAGAGTCTGATGCTCAACCATTGAGCTACCCCAGTGCCCCTTCATTGATTTCCTTTATCAGTGTTTTACAGTTTTAGCATGTAAATCCTGTATGTTTTGTTAAATTTGTATTTAAATGGCATTGTGTTTTTAATTTGGTTTCCATGTGTTCATTGCTTTGATACGGAAAAAGAGTTGATTTATATGTGTTGACCTTGCAACATTGTTGAACTCACTTACTAGTTCTAGGATTTTTTTAGTAAATTTCATGAGATTCTCTATATAGGCCGTTGTGTCATCTACAGATAAGGATGGTTTTATTTCCTCCTTTTCAGTATGTATGTCTTTTATTTCCTTTTCTTGCCTTATTGCACTAGCTAGAACTTCCGTTATCATGTTGAATGGGAGTGATGAGAGCAGACATTTTTTTCTTGTTCCTCCTTTTAGGGCAAAAGCATTCAGTCTTTCACTGTTAAATATCTTAATTCCTAGTTTTCTGAGTGTTTTTATTGTGACCAAGTGTTGAATTTTATCGAATGATTTTTCTGCATCAATCATATGGTTGTGTCATTTTCTTCTTGAGCCTGTTAATATGATGGATTACATTGACTGATTTACCAATAATGAACCAGCCTTGTATCACTGGGGTAAACCCCTCTTGGTCATGGTGTGTATAATTATTCTTCTGTGTTGTTGAATTTTATTTACTAATATTTTATTAAGGTTTTTAGAGCTATATTCATGATGGATATTGGTTTACAGCTTTCTTTTCTGGGAATACTGTCTTCTGGTTTTGATGTTAGGTGGTATATATGAACATTGTAAGGGAAGACAGTGGTAAGTCATGAAATGGATATTTGGGGGAGTGGAAACATCAGAAAGAGTCTGTGAGGGTTGGGGGGAAGATTTCAGGGGAGAGAAATAATGTTGTTTGGCTGAGCACTGTTGTTTGGTTGAGTATAGGGCAGTGTAATTGAGCAACTACAAGCAAGGGATGGGGATGAAGTCTGATTGTCATAGATGGAACAGTTCGTGTAGTCGGTTTATGGAGGATCTTAGTTAATACTGTTGTGGTAAGGCTGGGTATATGTTGACTGTAGGGAAAAAATTAAATACAGGAGTGTTAGGGAGGGAATAGTGGAGGTGACAGGGAGAGATCTAGCAGAAGTATCAGTCTTAAGTAGGAAATTGAGCATCTTTTTTTCTGGGACTGCTGGGAAGGAGGAAGGGTTGGTATGAAGAGCATGGAATCCTTAGAAGTGATATTAATGTCTGGGAGTGCCTTTCCTTATTCTTTTTTGGGAGGAGGGACTATTCACTAAGGCCACAGGAATAAACCTGACCAGAAATGGGAACAAATACCCTTTGCTGATACTCTAACTGGGGGTAGTTGTGATCATGAGTCAGAACTTCACTTAGGTCCTTAAACCAATTTTTTGGTTTTTATTTTTCACTTTTGCTTTTGGCAAACTGATGGAGATCACAGTTAGGGCAAATAAGTGTGGAAACTCTTCTTTGATAATCCTCAAAAATGAGAAGTCACTGGAGAGACTTCTGATCAGCTGCTGAGTCCCAGTCCTGTCTAGCATTGACCATGAGAGGGCCTTTGGTTCCATTCTGTACTGAGCCACTGAGCCACAGACTGTCCAGTTCATAATCAGCAGTTCAGATTTAGGCTTCAGGTAAATTCTGCATAATCTCTTCCAGATAATAGAAGAGAAGGGAGTACTTCCCAGTTCATTTTATATTCTGATATCAAGACCAGGCAAGGACCACTTTCCATCCCTAGTATCATTCCTCATCCTCATGCCTTCATGTACTGACACTCAGGAGCTGATTTCTGTTCTTGTTGCAGCTGCAGCCGACTCCGCAAGGTTCAGAGCATCTTGACCCAGAGCAGCAAGTCTCAACCTGATGGGATCCTCTGCATCCTAGGTCAGTGCTTTTAACAAGGTGGGGCAATTTGGCTTCTGTTCAAGGAAGATATTAATAATAGTATCATTGTGAGATAAGCTTGAGTTAGCGTCCTTCTCCCAGCTCTTTTTCTCTTGAAATCTGTTGCTGTTTCTATGAGGTCAGGTGTCCTATCAGTGGGATAAGGAGGCAGGAGGCAGTACCACAGGGTAGGTACTTTGTACATGTTACCTTATTTCTTCTCACAGCAGCCTTGCAAGGGGACAGCATTGTCTCTTTTTTACAGAGCGGGAGACTGAAACTCTAGAACATGAAACAGACTTGCTCAGGACCAGCGAGTGGCAGAACTGGGCCTTTATTTGTTCTTTAAATTTTTTTATTATGAAAACGCATCATATAATTTAAAAATTAAGACAGTATGCAGATGATAATGAACAGAGCTTCCTAACCATCCCAGGTACCAGTTTCCACTCCCCAGAGATAGCATTGCCAATTGAATCTTTTTTTTTTTAACACAAATAGAAACATTTTATTCATACTGTCATTAACCTAATTTTTAAATTTTCATTTGACAATGTATCTTGGAGATTTTTCTGAACGTCATTTCAGATTGATGTTCTTTATCTCATTTTCATTTATACCCATAGTATTGATTTATGGAAGTGGAATTGTTAAGCCTGGTGGTTTGTCCATCAACCACCCAAGTTCCTTCCCAGAAACAAAACACTGCTAGGTTCTTACTTGTCTTTCCTCACATATTCCATGCATGATTTTGTGTTTTCACTTAACAGCACTTGCATTTAAGCTTGTGAGAGGCAGTGTGCAGAGTTTTTAACATATGCTCTGGAGCTAGACAGGTTTTGGGTTTGAATCCTGATTCCACTACTCAGCTCAGAGGTTGGTGGGTCTCCAGAATAACCCAGTTATGGTGTAATAACCAAACTATGGAAAGAGCCCAGATGTCCATCGACAGTGGATAAAGAAGATGTGGTATATATATCCAATGGAATACAACTCAGCCATCCTAAAAAATGAAATCTTGCCATTTGAAGCGATGCAGATAGAACCAAAGGGTATTATGCTAAGTGAAATAAGTCAATCAGAGAAAGACAATTATCGTATCTCACTCATATGTGGAATCTAAGAAACAAAACGGGATCATAGGGAAAGTGAGGGAAATATAAAATGATATGAAATCAGAGAGGGAGACAAACCATAAGAGACTCTTAATCATAGGAAACAAACTGAGGGATGCTAGATGATGGACATTAAGGAGGGCATGTGAGGGCACCTGGGTGGTTCAGTGGGTTAAGCCGCTGCCTTCGGCTCGGGTCATGATCTCAGGGTCCTGGGATCGAGTCCCGCATCGGGCTCTCTGCTCAGCAGGGAGCCTGCTTCCTCCTCTCTATCTCTGCCTGCCTCTCTGCCTACTTGTAATCTCTCTCTGTCAAATAAATAAATAAAATCTTTAAAAAAAAAAAAGGAGGGCATGTGATATAATGAACACTGGGTATTATATAAATGATTGATGAATCACTGAACTCTACCTCTGAAACTCATACACTATATATTAATTGGATTAAAATAAAAATTAAAATGAATAGCAGCTGATGCCAGCAGAGAAGAATGCATCTTGACCATATACACTCAACACACACACACACTCACACTCACACACTCCTGCAGAAGCCCTCTTTGAAATTTAAATGGTAGTTAGGGGAGAAAATAAAGGGCAGAACCTTAAAAATTGCCGAAGTTTCAAATTTAAAAAACTGAACAATAACTTTACTGAGCTTACTTGGGAAAATGTGATCAAGTTTTCTGCTTTTAGAAGGAAATATGGATTTATGGTAGAAATTACTTTTTTTTTTGTTAAATAAAGTTGTATTTTACCTAAAAACAGAACAAAACAAAACCACAGCTATGGTGGACCTGGAATTCCCACCAAAGGTTTCAAATGTTTAAACTGGATTTAAAGAATCCATTCATTGGATTATCTCTCTAGCTATAACCCTCAGAAGAGTGGACGCTGTCTTTGCCATGAATTTACCTATGAATAAAAGCACCTGTTCATTACTGTACTTATGCTGTCATTTCAGTTGGCTTCTGTGTCCCTTCCTTTGACATATGTTCCCCCCTCCACCTACTGCAATCAAAGTTTAGCACTTGTTTAGCACTTCTGTACCTTCTGGCACTATAAGATACTCTAGGCTTATTTTATTTTATTTTAAGATTTTATTTATTTATTTGACAGACAGAGATCACAAGTAGGCAGAGAGGCAGGCAGAGAGAGAGAGAAAGGGAAGCAGACTCTTTGCTGAGCAGAGAACCCCATGAGGGGCTCCATCCCAGAACCTGGGATCATGACCTGAGCTGAAGGCAGAGGCTTTAGCCCACTGAGCCACCCAGGCGCCCCTAGGCTTATTTTATAGATTTCCTGCTCCAGTCCTAGAATCAGCCATTTCGCCAAGGAGTGCTGGGGTTCCTTTAACCGGAGAATGGTATTAGAAACTAGGATCTGGGGGTGTCTGGGTGGCTCAGTGGGTTGAGCCTCTGCCTTCAGTTTAGGTCATGATTCCAGGGTCCTGGGATTGAGCCCCATATCAGGCTCTCTGCTTGGAGGGGAGCCTGCTTCCCTCTCTCTCTCTGCCTGCCTCTCTGCCTATTTGTAATCTCTCCCTCTTTCTTTTTCTCGCTCCCTCTCTGTCAAATAAACAAATCTTAAAAAAAAGAAAGAAAGAAAAGAAACCAGGATCTGGGCATTGGATACACTCTTGTTACTACTGGAATGTCAAATGCTTCTAGACTCGGGGGCAGCGGACAGCTGACAGTTTGTGTGTACATTACCTGTAATTGTTATGTAACCATCTGTATCTATATTAAGCTATACATGAATTCAGATTAATGTCTCCAGCCTACCCACTTACTACATAGATTATTCTAATTTCCCCCTTTTGCTTATCTGTAAACTTCTACTTCACCACTAGGGAACTTGGTACCCATCATCCAGTTTACTTGTTTAATTCCAATATACATGTATAACAGTATCAGAATTGTTAACCTGTAATACCCTTATGAGAAACAACTTTGTCAGCTAAAGCATTGTGCCTACATAGAGTTTCTTTTGCCTTTAATTTGACCTGGTCAGTCTTTTTCATGTCAGCAGTTTATGTGGCCAGAACCCTTAGAAGTGGACATGCTGAGGCTAGGTCTGCCTAGTCTGTTTATTTTTAACTTTCTAGCCCTTTAAAGTTTGGGTCTTAGATAGGCCAGTCCATTCTGGCTTTTGATTCTTTTTCACCCCTCCCTTCACTGAAGTGTTGAATGGGATAGAACAGGGCTGTGCTACTTTGATCTCAGCTCAGAAGGGAGTTCTTTTATATTAGAAGTCCTCTGTCACAGGTAATCTCTGGGCCCCTCTGGTCTAAATGACCATTACTTTTTTTCACTTGTCTGAGTGACCATTGCCAGCCCTCTTTCCCAGGCTCTAGCCATATTTCTATTCTTGGTGTGCTTTCTGCTCCAACTCCTTCCTCAGCCTCATGTAGACAGCTACCACTGTCTATCTGCCCGTGACATGCTCAGAGATACTCAGCAACCAGGTAGTACCGATGCCCATGCCACTGAAAGGCAGTAGTGAAGGTGTATTGTTTAAATTTTTTTTGTCTCTGACCCAGCTCCACTAGACTGTAAACTTTATGGGGGCCATTTGCAGGCATGTTTATCACACAATCCAGCATCCAGCACAATGATGGTCCTTGAGCTTAATAAATATTTGTGAAATGATGGGTGTGTGTAGTTCCATTCACTTGTACTCTTTTTCACTTTGAGTTCTTTCAAACTACCTTAAATTGCCTTTGATTCCTGAAGTTTGGATAAATCTCTCTTTGAGAAGTGAATATTTTTAATCCTGTATTCCTATTCTAACTGAAAAGTATCCCAAAATCTTTAACCAGCTGTGGCAGGACCCAGACCATATTTTCTGCTTCTTTCTATAGTGAAAAATTTGCTTTTTGGAAATTAATAGCTTCAATAATGTGTACTATTTAATTGTTTAAACTAGATGGATCTTGAAAACCAAGGAAGAGTACTTGATGCTTCTTTCACAGAGTTGCTAATTTGGTTACTGGCACAAAATTGATGTGAGCTTCTGCCTTTAGCCTAACCCTGTGGATTTTGCTGAGCAGGGGCAATTTATGGGGGCTCATTTGTGTCCCATAGTACAGCTGATCAGAGCCTTCTTTGCTTTGCAGGAATCGATAGCAGGTACAATGAAGGCTGCAGAGAGCTGGCAAATTACCTTCTCTTTGGTTTGTACAATCAGAATACATGTGATTTTGAGAAAACAGGATTTTCTGAAGAAGTTCTAGATGGTAAGTATATATAGTATTAAGTAGTATGCTCCTGTTAGTAACCTACTGGTTGATAATAAGACTAATGACAAGTAGTTTTCAGAATATGTTTACTGGCTAAATCAGCTTTAGAGGGAAATGTGCATATCAGTTTGGTTTTATATCTTCTTGGCAAGGTTCTAGGTTTCCTCTGAATTGCCCACTGCCTTTACGTGCTGGGAGGTTCAGATTATGTGCTGTTGTCCTGTGAAAGCGCATTCAGTTGTGGGTCACGGATGAGCCTGCAGGCTACTCCTACAAGGAAGATTTCATGTGGATCTTCAGCTTAGGAACAAAGGCTCTTTGTCCAGTTCTGTCTTTGGGAATTGTTTTCTGTGTGACTTTAATTCATGACGATGCCCACGATTACAATGGAGGCTTTCTGCTTACATTCCCCTTTCTTTAGCTCTGAGACACTCTCCCTGTGTTGATGCTATTGTGGGCTGATGCCCAGGAGCTGTCTCTGATATCGCATACTGAGCATCATGACTTGTCTGCCAGATGGATCAGGACACACAGGAATAGACAAATCAAACTGGACAAGAGACAGGCAGCTCTTGTGAAGCAGCTAGGGAGTGCATAAAGGCTAACATCTGAATACTGATACTGATATTGAAGTCATCTTGCAGTGGATGTAGTGCAATGGTTTTAAAGTGGGGGCAGTTTTATTCCCTGAGATATTGCATTTGGCAATATCTGAAGACATTTTTGATTGTCACAACTGGGCATAGTGGCTACTAGACATCTACAGTGCATCCAGACAGCCCCCCACAACAAAAAATGAGCTGGTCTTCTAAACTACCAGTAGTTCTAAGTTTAAGGAGCCCTGGTCTGCTGGGATGTGAAAATTCTTCTGTGGTAAAATCCTTAATAGTGTTATCCTTGTAGATTGATTAAAGATTTTCTTTTTATTAGGAAATGCAGAAGGAGTAGGTTGCAGTTAGAACTTTCATTAAATTTCTTTCAATTTCAAATTTACTTTCAGGTTTTGGTTTTTATTAAAAATGCTTCTTTATGCAGGGCCTCTGAGTCAGTTAAGTATCTGTCTTTGGCTCAGGTCATGATCCCAGCATCGGGGGATTAAGTCCTGCATTGGCCTCCCTGCTCAGCAGGGAGCCTGCTCCTCCCTCTCCCATTCCCCCTGCTTGTGCTCTATCTCTCAAGTAAATAAATAAAAAAAATATATATATATATATTTTATGCTTCTTTATGCTGTACAGCATCTACTGGTTTAGAAAGAATTCATCTTGGGGTGCTTGGGTGCCTTAGTCAGTTAAGGGTCAGACTGTTGATCTAAGCTCGAGGTTTGATCTCAGAGTTGTAAGCTGGAGCCCTGCATTGGTCTCCATGCTGGGCATGGAGCCTACTTTAAAAAAAAAAAAAAGAATTCATCTTGGCAGCCATTTAGAATTATAAAAAGACAGATGCTCATACCAGCCACACATTTCACTGCAGCCAAAGTTGCTAAGGATATTGTAGTCCTGAAATTAAGGAAATAGTTTAAATCCTCAAAGGTGTGCCTTTTTCGCTTATGCTTATAATTGTCTTTATCCTGCCATCTGGCACAATGGGTACTTATAAAATGAGCATTTTCTTTGACTGATTTAATATATCATTAATGAATTAAAAATGAGTTAGTAAATTCATATTTTTAAATTCAAGTAGTTGGCAAACTGTGATCACTGGATTTATGCATCTACATTTTGATCTCTATAGGAGAGGAAAAGAGGCCAACATGAAGAATTTATTTTTTAAAAACACTTTTAAAATAGTTTGCATATTCATCCAGTTTTCTTACACTTTCATCTTTTACTGTTAATTTTGTTCAGAGCAATGACATCAGAGTCCTATGAGATTCTGAGTAGAACAGTAGTTGTTGCATTATTTCTTTTACTGAACCCTAATTCTTTGTGGAGTATTACACATTAGCGTAAAGTACAGTCTACACAGGAAGCCCCCTCAGCCTCTCCATGTGACTTTAAACTCTAACTCCTCAGAAGGCAATCTACAGGTGATTCGGGGCAAGGCCCTTAGAAGGCCTTTATGAAGAAAACCAGCAGGATGAGAGGTGATCTCTGTCCCATCCTTTGCCACCTTTTGATTCTAGTGATTAACTGAGAGTCATCAATGAATAGGCTGCTCTATACCATGTTCCCTAGAACACCTGGTTCTGACCAGGTGTGGGGCACAGAGTGATTTTTGAAAAACTGAAGGTCAGCATCATGGAGCTTTATTTCAAGAGGCGTGGTCAGCTGCTGTCGGTATTCATTGGGCCTAGGTTTTTGTAGAGTATAGGCTGTCACTTTGTATTACTGTGTTGGCATTGCCCTAAACCTGCTGTTTCAGATGCCCCCTTGCTCCTCTCACTTCCAGCCATCCTCCTCTAGCAACTTCCCTAGCACTATCTTGTTAGTTGCCTGTGGTGGCTCTGCTTTCTCAGAAGCTAGGCAGTGGAGCTCTGCTCTTTTTCTGGAAGTATGATTGCTTTCTTTCTCAATCCTCAAACTGCTTTAGTATTCCTGCCCCATTCCAGGACTCTTGTTAACTTACCTAAGTTTATTTGCACACTTGGGATTGTTTTATTTATTTGACCCACCAACATCCATGTTTTTTTCTTGAGTCTGTGAGCTGCTGATCTATTTATAGAAGCCTGTCCTCTTGCCTCTACTTCCTTCCTCCCAGCCTTTCCTGGGAGGAAAGAGTTCACCCCCATACACAGTAACCCTTCCCACAGCTGAATAGTGATGTCCTCAGGCCCATGATTACACTGAGTCAACAGCCAAGAACTTTAGACATGCCTACAGAAGAATGTTACCAGTGGTATTCCATGCTATTTCTTGCCTCAGTGGCTTTAGGGTATGGAGTTTTCATTTGGTATTTATCTCTGTAGCAAAGTACACACCCAAGTCTGGTACCACAGATTTGATGGTGTTGAACTTTACAAAAGCAGAACATCCTGAAAGCTGTTCTTTTGACTTATTCTGTGCCTTCATTGTCCTAACCAGAGGGCCACAGTGATGAGAGCATTGCACAGGAACTAGAAAGTCCTTGCTGCCCACACGAGTTACACAGTCACTTTGAGTCACGTTGCCTAGTTATAAAGAACTTTTCAGTTTGGAGTTTTCTTACATTGTCTCTGAAATAGTTTTAATGGTATTATTAATGATGTGAACAGTAAATGTGTAAAGGAGATGACTTTGACAGTGTTGTGATTTAATTTTGTTTTTCTTTCAGATGTAATTATATTGATTAAATCAGATAGTGTCCATCTGTACTGTAATCCTGTCAACTATCGCTATCTCTTACCCTATGTGGCACATTGGAGAAATCTGCATTTCCACTGTATGACGGAAAATGAGGTAAGAAGGGAAGATAGAATAGGCACTCAGAGACATTCCGAGGATACTCTTTCAGAAAAGTATAGATCTAGAATAGGAGGTCCCTTAAAAAGATCAAATTGTAGGATGTCATCACACAAAAAAGTTACTTGTTTTAGTGGAAATTTTCATAATTCATTATGAGGCTACCTTATAGTTAAATTATATGCCTGACAGACAAAAGGGACTCTTCAATTGGGACCTAGTCGTAGCTTCCTGTCCTGCTTGTTTATCACCAGTCTGTACCCATTCTCTTAGGGGACTGGTGCCATGGACTGCCTCAGGAGAGTTTGATAAGCTTTTGTAACATTTCTATATTTGGATTTTTTGGTATTTGTTTCCTTTTGGGTTCTTTTCAAGGGTTTGGCTGGAAATCAAATCAGGACTTGAGATTTAGGATTTCATGGAAATGGTGACCTAATATGGGTCAAAAACCCTTCTTTTCTTTTTTTTTAAGTTCAGGGTATTTACTCTCAATCCTAAATGATCACTAACATGTGCTCGCTTCGGCAGCACATATACTAAAATGATCACTAACATAACACAACAGACTTATGATCAAATAAGAAAAATAAAGTAAAATTATAAAAAATACCGATATACAGTTGCCCCTTGAACACCATGTGAGCTTCTGGGGAATTTTTGAGGCAAGTTTCAGCTCTTGCATTCAGGTATCTGACCAGGAAACACAAAACTTGGGCTTTGGAAACACCCTCTTGGGTGCAGTCCTCTATAATAATGTCATTTGAGATAACTCTGATTGATAAAATATCAAGAAAATAGGGGATTTTGTATGATGTCTCCTCAGAACCTATTTTTCCCCTCAATTTCCCTCTTCAGTATGAAGATGAGGAAGCTGCAGAAGAATTTAAAATTGCCAGCTTTGTGGACATGGTTCGAGATTGTAGTAGAATTGGCATTCCTTACAGCTCCCAAGGTCAGTGTCTGACAGCAAGCCATATTAGAACCTTGCTTGGATGATGTGTGAATCCCAGCATTTCTACTGCTCCCTCCTTCCATTGGAGGCATTCAGCTGGGAAACCCATTGATCTATTTTCATTAAAGGCAGAGAATCAAGCACAATGAAATTTGGGGATTTTTCTGTGCAAGCTGGTACTCATAACTGAAATTTCTATGACAACACAGCAGGCCATCTAGTCAGATAGAAAAATTGATAAAGGTATTTACCACAGTTGCCTTCTAGCTGTGCCACTTACTTGTACGGAGAGTATAGCTGTGGAGGCTCCTGGTATACGAAATAGTAATTCAGGCAGCTGTTAAAAATATGCTGACAGTGAGGCTCAAAAATGATGTGTAGGGGTGCCTGGCTGGCTCAGTTGGTTAAGTAAGTGCCTTCAGCTCAGGTCCTGATCCTGGAGTTCCAGGATCGAGTCCCACATCAGGCTCCCTGCTCAGCAGGAAGTCTCCTTCTCCCACTAACCTCTCACCTCTCATGTTCTCTCTCTCTCATTCTCTCTCTCTCAAATAAATAAATAAAATCTTTTTTTTTAAAATGTGTAAAAATAAAGGAAAATAATCAAGAAGTTTAGCAGTGCTATATCTTATTTTTTAAAAACTTTGTGCATTAGAGCTATTGCTATAAGAAAGAAAAATTTTTGTTCTAATTTTAGTATATGTGCTGCTGAAGCAAGCACAGAAAGAAAAATTTTTGATTTGGTAATTTTCCCTTGAGGAAGTTGATTGGCTATGTTTCTTAAGGGGGGAGAGCCAAGTTTGAGTCTGTTAATAATTATATCCACTAAATGATTCAAGTCAGATGTAATAGGCCACTATTTATTTACTAACTTAACTTCTCACTTAGGAAACCAGAATGTGAAAATATGCTATAGAGAAATCTGAATTTCTGTAACTTGTTATGGTTTGAATTTTCTTGGACTTTCATTTTGTATTTCTAGTTTTAATATCTAACCATGTTATCTGTTTCACTTTTATTTTGCTAAATGTGGCTGGGGTGAATTTGAGAGAGGTGATGCCTGTCTAACCACATTAGATCAGGTTTAGACTATTATATCCAGGATAGTATTTGATACATGTTGTTTTATTTGATTCCTCTAGGTCACTTGCAGATATTTGATATGTTTGTAGTAGAGAAATGGCCAATTGTACAGGCCTTTGCACTTGAGGGCATTGGAGGGGATGGATTTTTTACCATGAAATACGAGGTATGTATGAAAGGCAGTATGCCTGGCTTTTGTCTGCCACCTGCTGTTTTTATTAAGGGCCCCCACAATGTGAGTGGGCATCATTATAACACTGAAAAGCTAGCAGTGATCTCTCAAGAGCATGGAACAAGTTAAAAAACTTGAAATGGAAAATAGATGCTATGCAAAGCTAGTCCCTAAACTAAACTCCTTTGTCCTTTCTTCTAGGAGTTTCTGTCTGTCTTCCTTTCTCTCTTTTCCCCCTTCTGAGTCCATTGTTCTTCCAGTCTACTCCTGTAGCACCTTAAGCTGATTCCTCTTGTAGCTTTCTTTGTCCTATGTTATACATTTTTCACACACCCCTACTCGTGTTCCCGCCCACCCCTGGTCTCTGGATAGGAAGCTCCTTGAAAACAAAAAACAGCCTTTTCATTGTTGTTGTTTGTATCTCAGAAATTCATATAATTTGAGAACTATTCAAGAGCAATGAAAAGCACAGTGCAGAATTTTGTATAAGTACAGCATACTAGAGGAATAAGAAGGTTATCTTTTGCATTCCAAACAGTATCTTTTATCTCAGTATTCCTCTGTCTAGTAGATGACCCATAAATATTTGTTGAGTGAATTAATGAATGAGTCTGGGAGAGGGGGGTCACCCTCTCCCTTACATATTAAGGAGGATGGCCTGGTAGGTTAGCAGTATCACCGTAGGCATCTCCCAATGAGATGACCTGCTCCCAGTACAAACAGAGAATGAGCGTCGACATGCTCAAAATGGAAACATACTATTAGGCATAGAATAGGAAGGATGGCCCGGGGCTAATTACTGCCCCTCCTTCCGAGAAGTAGCAGTGTCCCTTGGAAGTAAATGGATTCTTGCCTGGTAAACCCTGTAATGTGGAAGGAACATGGGATGTGGGGTTGAAAAGAAGCACACCACTTGGACTCCACTGTTCCTGCTCCAAAACTGTAGTATTCTCACATTGACTGTAAGTAACAGAACTTTAAAAGGCTGTGAGAGCTGCCCCTGCTAGGAAGTAATACTCTCTTATTTATTTATTTAAGATTTATTTATTTAAGAGAGAGAGTGTGGGTGAGCACGAGTGGGGGAGGGGAGAGGAGGAGACTCCCTCCTGAATGCAGAGTCTGACACAGGGTTCCATCTCACCACCCACGAGATCATAACCTGAGCCAAAACCAAGAATCAGACATTCAGCAAACTGAGCCACCAAGATGCCTCAGTGCTCTCTAATTTAGAAGAGTAGGGGATTTGGGGCACCTGGGTGGCTTAGTTAAGCATTTGGCTCTTGATCTTAGCTCAGGTCTTGATCTTAGGGTCTTGAGTTCAGGCCCCACATTGGGCTCCACACTAGACTCTGTGCTGGGTGTGGGCGCTACTTTGGGGGGGAAAAAAAAAGCAATACACAAGGGGGCTGCAGGGTTCATACAGACCAAATGAGGCAGCCTTTCGGACTCATGCCTTAAGGCGCATTACACTGTACAGACACATCCAAAAGGAACAACATTCCTTTCCCTTCTTTGAGTAGGCTCCATGCTTAGCATAGGCCTTGAACTCATCACCCTGGGGTCAAGAATCTCAGGCTCTACTGACTGATCTACCCAGGTAGCCCAACAAAATCCCTCCCAAAAAACTTTATAGGATAATACAGATCTTTCCTGTAGGGTGGTGTTCAATGGGGTGGAGTGGGCAGTGAGGAGGAAACTTAACAATTCACACAGTGAGAACTATAAGCCTTCTCTCAAGATCCCTTTCACTAGATCCTGCTTTTCTTTGTAGCTGCTCATTGTCATTCTCTCAAATACTTTCCTTTTGTTTCCCCCTCATTCTCCCCCACCCAGTTCCCTTCCTTACCAGCCTTTAGGGTATGGAATAGTACTCCACTCTGAGTCACACACCAGAGACCTGATAACTCTGAGCCAGAAAGACTCTTGAGTCTTTTGAAGGCCAAGAGAAGAACTACAGACACTTAAAACTTAAATTTTAAAAATTCTGTTTTTTTTTTTTTAAAGATTTTATTTATTTATTTGACAGAGAGAGATTACAAGTAGGCTGAGAGGCAGGCAGAGAGAGAGAGGAGGAAGCAGGCTCCCCGCTGAGCAGAGAGCCCGATGCGGGACTCGATCCCAGGACCCTGGGATCATGACCTGAGCCGAAGGCAGCGGCTTAACCCACTGAGCCACCCAGGCGCCCTAAAAATTCTGTTTTATTGTATGTCTATACCCAGAAGAAAGTCGTTAACCCAGAGTCTGCTTTGTCCTGGATGTACTCGGTACCAACACAAGAAAGGAAACCAGACCCACATAAGCTTTTACCTGGCATTTAGGTTGAGCCAAACTGAATTACACATATAGAGAATTCTTTCTGAGAAGCAGCACAGGGAAGGTCCTCTGATAGAGCTTACCCTGCCTCCAGCTTCCTCCTTCTTAACTCTCCAGTTTCTGGAATTGTCACCTAGTAATGTAAATTTACATCAACTAGCTTCTCAAGGAGAGGATTCTATACGCAAACTTCTGAGTAATGAGAGTAACCATTCATTTACCTTTTTATGTGCAAACATAAGCTCTTTATAATGAAAGGTGGAATAAGACTTATGAAAATATTCAATAAGATTTAAGAAAGAGACCATAGCATATTTGATGCAGAGATAGATCATTATGCTTTTTAAAAAGATTTTCTCTAAGAAAAATAGAATAAAAAATGAGGAAATGTCTCTTTTATAACTTTTAAGAATGGAGTTTGTAAAGAGAGAAATGAGATATGGTAGGCAGAGCACACAAAATTAAAAAGGGAGATGTCGTAAGGAAATATTATGTCTCAAAATTATTAGTAAAATTAAGGTTTATGTTTAAAATTAGAAATCAGGGGCACCTGGGTGCTCAGTGGGTTAAAGCCTCTGCCTTCAGCTCAGGTCATGATCCCAGGGTCCTGGGATCGAGCCCCGCATGGGGCTCTCTGCTCTGTGGGGAGCCTGCTTCCTCCTCTCTCTCTGCGTGCTTGTGATCTCTGTCTGTCAAATAAAAAAAAAAAAATTATAAAAAAAAAATAAAATAAAATTAGAAATCAGATTCCTTCAAAAAATTAAATCAGTTGATACTTGAAAAGCTGTTTCAGAATACAGAGGAAGGAGCCAAATATATTAACTCAGTCTTTTGGAATTTTATTTTATTTTATTAAAGATTTTATTTATTTATTTGAGAGAGGAAGTGAGAGAGAGCATGAGCGAGGAGAAGGTCAGAGGGAGAAGCAGACTCCCCGTGGAGCTGGGAGCCCGATGCGGGACTTGATCCCGGGACTCCGGGACCGTGACCTGAGCCCAAAGCAGTCGTCCAACCAACTGAGCCACCCAGGCGTCCCTGGAATTTTAAATATAAGGGAGTAGAGATCCTGAATAACTGCCTCCTGCCTTTCTGCTCTCCCTAAAATAATTTCTAGTAGTTGACAAGCTTTGCTGAGAGCATAAAGCTTCCAATATTTGGAAATAAAAACAAGCAACCAAAGATCACTAGACATTTGATTAAATGCCTGTAACTTGAAAAGATCAAGATTAAAAAAAAAAAAAAAGATGGATTGGATAAATCCCAAAGGTAATTAAGATATAGAGCAAAACTTAAGGCACAAAATTTTCATTAGGAAGCCCAGACAAGGAAGATTGGATGACTATAGAACAAGCATTATGTGGTGATAAATTAACATAAAGAAAATAAGAGCTCTGGGAAATTATAATTGATTAAACTAATAGAGGGGTTGGGAAGTAAAGTTAGGAAATTCTCTAAAAATATAAAATTAAAAAATCAAGGAGATAGAAAATATGAGGAAAAAAAGTTAAAAGACATAGTGAACTGATCCAAGAAGTCTGATAGCCAGCAAGTGAGAGTTACAGAAATACAGAGCAGAAATATCAGAAGGGAGAAAATTTTTTAAAAAGAAACATTTTGAGTGATTAAAAAGAATAAAAACTTTTAAATTAAATGACTTAGCAAGTATAAAAGGAAAGGAAAAAGCCTTAAGTCTACCTATGCCTTTTTCGAACAGTAAGGATGAAAGATCACAAAAAGCTTCCAGGAAGAAAAAATAAGTCACCTACATAAGACAATAGGAACCAGGTTTCTTTCCTTCCCACCACAACTCAACGTAGCCAAACCAAAAGAACAAACAAAAAACAAAATATGTGAAGCAATGGTTTTCAAGACAGTAGACGTCATACAATGAAAAATAGTGATTCCCCGAGAGAAATAGCCAAGGTCAGCCTTGTGATTACTCTAGCTTACTACTTTGAGAAAATTTCCAGGCCCACAGCATGGGGTGGAGGGATACCCAGGTGGATCCCAGTGTATTTTCTAAGTCGAGAATATGCAGTGGAGTCCGTTGAGAGCAGGGCTGCCAGAGTACTAAAAAGGAAACTGCCCAGAGAGAACCTTGACGATCTGCCAAGATTCCCCTGTTCTCCCCCATCCTAAGTATTCAGCAGAAGTGTCAGTGCATTCATGTGTCAGGTAACTACCAAGGGCAGAGTTTAAAAAAAATCTGAAAAGTAATCAGGAACAGTGCCTGATACATGCTAAGGGTTGAGAACAGTTCCTGTTCCCACCAGTTAGATTGAAAAAACGTAATTCAAAGAGCATTGAGTAGAGACCTCAGAAGGATATTCAAAATATGTACCAAAGTTTCTGTAAAGATAGTTTCCTTGAATGGGACAGCATTTATTAATATGTATTGGTTCTAATATAATTGATAAGATTTTGATTTATTATTCTAATCATTGAGTTTTCACCAAGATAGTAATTTATGATACTTCTGATTGTCGTAGTGATATTGACTCATTTATTTCAATGTTTTTACCCTTATGTTGCAGTTGCAGGATGTGAGTTTGAGTCTATGGAATGTCTACAGCAAGATGGATCCTATGTCTCTGGAGAGTTTGCTTTCAGAAGTAAGAAGCCAAATTGTATTTAACGTGTACGTTAGAGCCAGCTCAGTTATCTACTAACGCTATTTAACTTGAAAAAATGCAAGATATGTTTTTGTTTGAACACTTCTTCCCTGATTGTTATCTTGAACTCCTGAGGAGGGGGAAGTGGAAGGAGGAAAAGTGATAGTGCCTCTTTCACTCTGAGGAAACCTTACCTGAGGCAAGACCCAGGCTACTTCCTAGGGTTGACATTTTCACCTAAAAACATTTGGTTGGGCTGGGCTTCAAAAAAACAACACAGATGGTGTCTTTTTGCACTCTTTCCCTGAGATGAAATGATTAAAAAGATGGGGTTTGGCTTAAAACAATCACAGAATTAGAGCAAAGGTCAGCAAGCGTAGGCTTTGTGTGCCCTCCTCTGTTAGAACTGTGTTAGAACTACTCCGTGGTGCCATTGTAGCCCGGGAGCAAAGGTGGACAATGCTTAAATGCATGGGTGTGTCTGTGTTCCAAGGAAGCTTTATTTACAAAGATATGTGGCCTGCCCACAAGCTAGAACTTGCTGACTCCTGGATTAGAGGATCAACCTTTAATGTCTGAACTTGGAAGAAAGCATGAAGTTGGGGGGAGCAATTTCCAGTGAGGAGCAACAGATAAAACTGAGGCTACCGGAACAGGTACTGTGATTAAGCAGCTCAGTGGTGTCTCTCAGTGACCATAGCTAGGTATGCATGGAAAAAGAACAGTGTGTAGCCTTTTAATGAAGTTAGTTATGATACTAAAACCCAACAAAAGTAACAAAAACGGAAACTGCAGACTAGTCTTACTTGTCAGTGTTAATGCCTGTATTTTTTTCCAAAGATCATTTATTTATTTATTTACTTATTTATTTGAGAGAGTTGAAGTGAGAAACAGTGCACCAGCAGAGGGGGAGAGGGGCAGCGAGAGAGGGAGAAGCAGACTCCCACTGAGCAGGGAGCCCAATGTGGGGCTCGATGCCAGCACCCTGGGATCATGATCTGAGCTGAAGGCCAATGCTTAATTGACTGAGCCACCAGGCATCCCTTTAATGCCTGTATTTTAAGTAAAATATTAGCAAGTAGAATGTGGTATCTTGTTAGAATATTCTCTGACAAAGTGGAGTTAATAAGGGTGCAATATTTAGCTTATTTATTTATTTATTTTAGATTTTATTTATTTATTTGTCAGAGAGAGAGGAGTGAGAGTGAGTACAGGCAGACACAGTGGCAGGTAGACAGGCAGAGGGAGAAGCAGGCTCCCTGCCAAGCAAGGAGCCCGATGTGGGACTTGATTCCAGGATACTGGGATCATGACCTGAGCTGAAGGCAGCTGCTCAACCAACTGAGCCACCCAAGCGTCCCAATATTTAGTTTAGTACCAAGAAATCTATTAATGTAATCACTGTACTAATTTTTCTCCTTGAAACCATTTGTGACCATTCCATAGATGCCTAAAAGGCATTTGATAAAATTGAGCATCCATTCTGTTTAAACATTTCTAATTAAATAGGAGTATAAAAGAAAAATAAAACCTGAACTTTTTGTACTTTGAAAAGACCTAATCATCATCATCATCATTCATCCATGGCTAGTCTAATTATGGAAAAAGTGAACATGCAAAAATTTATAGTATAAGAATGCAAAAATGATAAAGAAAATTTAACCACATGGATGCCTGAATGGCTCAGTAGGTTAAGCATCTGCCTTCAGCTTAGGTCATGATCCCAAGGTCCTTGGATTGAGCCCCACATTGGGCTCCCTGCTTATTGAAGAACCAGCTTCTCCCCCTCCCTCTCCCCCTGCTGCTCCTCATTGCTTGTGCTCCTCTCCCTCTCTGTCAAATAAATAAATAAGATCTTTAAAAAAAGAGTTAAAAAGAAAATTTAATCACAAGGAAGGACAAGAAATAAGTAGTTTAGGAGTTTCTGCAAGTGTCTGAGACCCATACCGCACTTGCATGCAGTCCTTGGAATATGAGGATGCTATACGTCACACATGGAGGCCAAACATGACACTGTGTTTTTAAGAACATTGCACACATCTCTGGAGTCAGTTGAGAGGGACCACTCAGGAGGACATTTTTAATTGCACCTCAGCCAACAATGACATCTTACAGCTGAAGAAGCAATAGTGGTAATCACTGTGGGCTGTAGACCAGGCCCTTCCTGGCTTTCTGACTTCCCACGAGCAAAATCAACTGAAATTCAGATCCTACCCTCAAAATATTTTAATTTAGTGATTAATAAATGCACGAATGTGGTAAGACCCAGACCCAGATCAATTATAGATCAAAATTACCTAGATCCCTACTTTAATGTCCTGATAAAAGAAAGGGTATACTTTTCTAGAGGTAAATATTACGTACTTCAGTTTCTCAGTGAAAACTTTAATAACAAAATGTCTGGCATATGATAAAAAAATTAGAAGATATAAAGTAAGAAAATTTCATTGTTAAGAAACAGCCAGTAGAGAGGCACTTTGCTGGCATAGTTGGTAGAGCATGCGGTTCTTGATCTCAGGGTTGTGAGTTCAAGCCCCTTCAAGCCCCACATTGAGCGTAGAGATTACTTTAAAATAAAGTCTTAAAAAAAAAGAAACAGGCAAGAGAATTAAGTCCAAATCATGGAATTAACTAATGGAAAATTTCAAGTTACTACTAAAAATGCTAAAGAATTTCAGCAGAGACCTGAAAACTGAAAAAAGAACCAAATGGAAATGTTAGAAATGAAAAATACTATACCTGAAATGAAGGATTCATTAGACTGTCTTAATAACAGGTTAGATACAAATGAAGTAAAGTTCTGTGAACTTTAAGATAGGTCAAAGGAAGTTTCTAAACTGGAAGACCAAGAAAAAAAGACTAAGCAGAGTAAAACAGAGCATCCAGTATCTGCCAAACAATGTCAAATGATCTTACATAGTGTAGTTGAAGTACAGAAAGAAAGTAGAGAGAAAATGCAACAGGAAATCTGAATTGATAATGTCCAAGAACTCTCCAAGCTGATGAAGTAGATCTCCAAATAGCTCATTGAACCCCACATGGAGTAAAAATACTATACACATGTATAACCATAAATTTGTGCAGGGATCTCTTGTGGTGAGTCTACAAATGTTAATGAAATTCAAATCCAACAGCCAGAAGTATTTAAAATGCAGTTCTAGTCTTTGTGTCTCTAGAAAAATTACTGAAAAAGGAGCAGTTTGTACCCATATCACTTTTTAAAAATCTACCTTATTTTCTTCTCCCTTCTTTGAGCTGTTTCATAGCCTCCAAACTTCTCTAAAACCCTCTTTTTGGGTCACTTGGGTGCCTCAGTTGGTTGAGCTGCTGCCTTTGGCTCAGGTCATGATTCTGGAATCCTGAGATCAAGTCCTGCATCAGGCTACTTGCTCAGTGGGGAGCCTGCTTCTCTCTCTCCCTCTGCCTGCTCCTCCCCCTACTTGTGCTCTCTCTCTCTTTTTGTTAACTAAATAAATAAAATCTAAAAAGATAAAAAATAAAACCCTCTTTTCTGTCCACCATCCAAATACCTTTTCTGCTCACGTCTATTTCCCCTTTGTCAAGATGTGTAATCTTAAGCCAGAATTGATATCTAGGCTTTTTTTTTTTTTTTTTAAGATTTTTTAAAAAAAATTATTTGAGAGAGAGAGAAGTGGTAGAGCATTAGAGGGGAGAAGGTCAGAGGGAGAAGCAGACTCCCCATGGAGCTGGGAGACCAACACGGGACTCAATCCGGGGACTCCAGGATCATGACCTGAGCTGAAGGCAGTCGCTTAACCAACTGAGCCACCCAGGTGCCCAGCATCTAGGCTTTTAATTCCCACTGGCCAATCACTGCTGGCAGCTCTTTGAGCAGGCTCCATGCTCAGCACAGAGCCTGACACAGGGCTTGATCTCACAATCCTGAAATCATGACCTAAGCCGAAATTAAGAGTCAGATGCTCAACCGACTGAGCTACCCACACGCACCTGCTTCTTGGTTTATTAAGCAAATAATAACCATAAATTGGATACCGTGCTTATGCTAAAACACAGAAATAGGTAGACCTGGCCCCCACTCATACTGTTTAATGGGCTTTTAGACCAATAATAGTGGTATTCTTTAGTAACTGCTCTAATCACAGCGGAACATAGAGAGTAAGGAAAATAACTGCCTGGAATTGCTCAGGATTGCTTCCCAAAGGAGTCATGTGTGGTGATCAGAGATCTTTCCAGACAGAGGAGGAGGGGGTATGAGTGTTCTAGCCACAGAGAAGGAACCTGTCTGAAAGCCCCTGAAATACACAGAAAGCCCCAGAATCCTCTCTTTTTGAACATTGTGAGGAACTCTTCAGACATGAGTGCTTTCCCCTTGCCTAGTCCTTAAGCCAGGTCAACTTACTGGTGGTGCCATGATACGGACTTCGAGCCACTAGCAAGCTGGATGCCAGCCTATGGCCAAAAGTTCTGTCTAAAGTTCAGTATCGGGCGCCTGGGTGGCTCAGTGGGTTAGGCCGCTGCCTTCGGCTCAGGTCGTGATCTCAGGGTCCTGGAATCGAGTCCCACATCGGGCTCTCTGCTCAGCAGGGAGCCTGCTTCCTCCTCTCTCTCTGCCTGCCTCTCTGCCTACTTGTAATCTCTCTCTGTCAAATAAATAAATAAATCTTTAAAAAAAAAAAAAATAAAGTTCAGTATCCTTCTCTACCAGCCAAGAACCAAGGCACACTGTCATGGTTCTTGGGATTTTCAGACCTTTACTGCTTATCTGACCTTGATATCTCTCTGGGCCTGTGTTCTAGATTTGGTCTCAAAGAGTCTATGCAGATAAACTTTCCTTTCTTCATCATCAGATGCGACTGATCAGTTCTGCCTGTATACACAGTATCTGTTTCCACAAGTGCAACATTAGTATTAGGGAAAAGGTGGAGAATAGTGTGTCTGGTGGAAAAAACACAGGATCTGGGTATCTCTTACCTAGATACATTTCCACTTCTGCTCTTTAGTATTCCATCATCAGGCAGGTCACTTTACTTTTCAGTACCTCAATCTCCTTATGTATAAAGTGGGCATAGAGAAATGCAAGGCTGTTAGGACGTTTTAAGAATCTGCATGTGTGTGTGTGTGTGTGTGTGTATTTATATGGACATGTCAGATATAATGCTATTTTAAGTATGAGAATTCGTCATTTCACTCATAGCATGGAACTGAAAGCGGTATTTAATGATTCATTCTACCTTATTCTGTAATTAGTACTGACAAGTCCTCAGGGAATTTTTTGAAACAGAATGCCCCATCTTTTTTAATATATTCCCCAAAATGCACAGACTCTCTTGGATCCTGGATCAGGGCCACCAACTGGACCCAATAGCAGTAGGTCAGGAGCCCAAACTCAGAAGGTCTAGTTTACTGGGCCACGGGACAGAGGTGGTATGACAGAGCAGTCTAACCCAGATAACCGTAGGTTACCAGTTGTAAGTATGCACTTATTTGTGTGTGTGTGTGTGTGTGTGTGTGTGTGTGTAAGATACCTCTGTAAAAACAGAATGAGTAAAGATGCTCCAGTGAGCATCTATGAGTATCTTAAGCAACTGGTGTGTTTTGGTTAACTCATGTATTCTGGTTAACTAACAATGTTTTAAAGGAAAGCCAGAAGCACAAAACAATATGTGGTAATTGGGAGCAGGAATGAGAGAGGCTGAAAAGCAGCTGGGATGGGGGAGGTAGGTAGGTTGCACCGAGAGTCAACTAGGAAAGGCACAGAGTTTTGCAATTCCCCCCCACCACCACCACCACTAGGGCAGGGTGTGAGGGATAAGAGGGCTATGGGCCACCCAGGGCACCACCCAACTTCTAACTAAGGTCATCTGACTTGTCCTTAAACAAAGCTGCACTGGCGTGACCACCTTTTGTCACTGGATGTACTATCTTTTAGGTGCCTCATAAATAAGTACCTCTCTCTAATAAAGATTGCTGAAGTAAGGCACTGGGTGCACATTGTTGTCTTCTTTTTAAATAACTTTTTTAGAATATAATTTATACACCATAAAATTTACCCATTTTAAAGTGTATAATTCAGGAATTTTTAGTGAAATTTAGAGTTGTACAGCCATCACCACAATCGAATTTTAGAACATTTTCATCAACCCCTCAAATTCCCTTGTGTTAACTTGTAATCAGTCTCTGGCCTCATTCAAACCACTAATCTACTTTCTGTCTTTATAGATGTGCATTTTCTGGGTATTTCATATAAATGAAGCATACACCAGGTGGTCATTTATATCTCTTTTGGTTGTTTTTGAGGTTCATCTATGTGATAACATGTATCTGTAGTTTGCTATTAACTTTTAAAATATATTTAAGTGATCCAGTATTTTGATAGCTGATGCTGTTTCATGATTCTGGTTTTCTAAAGTACCTCTGAATGTGATCAAATGCATTATCCTTTTCATTTTCTTCCTAGGATTTGGTGGCTTTTGAACATCAGTGGACTAGCTTCTTTGCTAATTTTGATACAGAAATTCCTTTCCTGCTGGAACTTTCTGAATCTCAGGCGGGTGAGGTATGTAAAGAAAGGGCCAAAGAGAAAAAACTGATTAACTTATTTATTTTTTCTGTTTTAGTTTTGTTAATTTTTTTCAGAATTCAACAGTACCAATCCTTATATGTTTGGGTTATTATTGCCTTAAGCTTTGTTGTGTGCTGTAAAGAAGTTTTTAGCCTCCATACCAACCTACCAACCTCTATAAAGAAGTTGTTTTTCTGTGCCAGCTTCTGTATGAGAAGAATGCTCATTTTAGAGTCTGGTGGTACCTCTGTCGGAAAGGAATTCTGTTGGGTGCTAGTTGCTAGTTACTAGGCCTAAAAGTAATTCTCCACGTGTGAGTAGCACTCCTTTCCTCAGTTGAACCCCCTAGGTAAGTTTTCTTTCCAGGCAAACAATGGTGAAATTACTAGATTCAGTGTAAAACCCACTCTATGAGTAAACTAAGGTATCTAAATCAAGAACCAGGGCATAGGCCGGTCCCCAGAGTTAGTCACAGGGAGGATCAGAGGAGTGGTCTTGAGCTTATACTTGATTCTGCCTTGGGCTTGCACTGCCACTCCTCAGCCTTTAGAGTTGGTGTTGATCTTTGTTGTCGTGCATTCACTTTTACATTTTATAAACCTCACTAATACATTGCTATTATTTTTGTTTAAGCAGTCATTTCTCTTTTTTTAATTCTCTTTTTAATCTTGTTTTAATCCTTTTTTAAAAGATTTAAGTAATTTTTTAAAATTTCATGTATTTGTGTATGTAGTTACTGTTCTCGATGTTCTTCATTCCTTTGTGTAGATCCAGATTTCCATTCAGTATGATTTCCTTTTCTGTAAAGAGTGTCCATTAATATTTTTCACGGTGCAAATCTTCAGATGATGAGTTCTTCCAGCTTTCATATGTCTGAAAAAATATCTTGATTTCACCTTCATTTTTGAAAGACATTTTTTCCATGCATGGAATTCTTGGTTGACAGTGTTTTTCCTTTTAGTACCTGGAAGATGCTGTTCCACTATCTTCTCCCTTGCATTGTTTGTTATGTTCTCCTCTTTATCTTTAATGTTCATCTTAATTTTTATTCTTTATCTTTGTTCCTCTGCATATAACTGGTTTTTTTTTTTCCCTCTAGCTGCTTTTAAGATTTTCTCTTTTATTACTAGTTTTGAGTTGTTTCCTCAAATTTCTTGTGCTGGGCTTTTGTTGAGCTTCTTGGATCTGTGGATTTACAGTTTTCATCAGGTTTAGAAAGTTTTTGGCCAGGGGCGCCTGGGTGGCTCAGTGGATTGGGCCGCTGCCTTGGGCTCAGGTCATGATCTCAGGGTCCTGGGATCGAGTCCCGCATCGGGCTCTCTGCTCAGCAGGGAGCCTGCTTCCTTCTCTCTCTCTCTCTGGCTGCCTCTCTGTCTACTTGTGATTTCTCTCTGTCAAATAAATAAATAAATAAATAAATAAATAAATCTTTAGGGAAAAAAAAAAAAAAGAAAGTTTTTGGCCATTATTTGTCCAGGTATTTTTCTGTCCACCTTTTTTCTCAGAGACTCTAATTACCTCTGTATTAGGCCACTTGAAGTAGTTCCGCATCTCACTGATGCCCTTTTCAGTTTTCTGGATTCTTTTTTCTTGTTTTCAAATTGTTGGAGGTTTGTATACCTCATAATGTGATTGTCAAAAGGTAAGTGCATACTTAGTTGTGTTAGCTATTGCCAAATTTCTCTTCACGAGGGTTGACCAATTTGCATTCCCACCAGCTATATATGAGAGTGCCTGTTTGACCATTGCCTCACCAATAGGATGTATTGTCACACTTTCGTATTTTTCACAGTCTTATAGATAAGAAATGGAATTTTTGAAATTGTGAGTAAGGTTGAACAGGTTTTCATGTTTGAAGTTCACTTTATATTTTATTTTCATTTTTCCCCCCATTTTAGTATTAGTACAGTATTATTAACTAACTGGACAGGTGAGTGATTGAATAAACCTTATAGGTTATTAGGGCTACTTGAGATAATGCATTTAAGTGTTTATCACAGTTCGCATGGTAAACCCTCAGTAAAATTTAGCTATTTTAACATATATATAAAGAGCTTTTACAGATCAGTGAGATCTGTGAACACCAAACTCCAATTGAACATCCAGAGGATGTAAGTAAACAGCTAATTACCAAAGGGAAATCCAGATGGCCATTGACTATATCTGAAATACTCTACTTCATTAGAAATCAAAGGACCATATAATAAAACAGCAATGAAATACCATTTTTCTCTTCTTTTTTTTTTTTTTAAGATTTTACTTATTTATTAGAGAGAGAGCAAGAGAGAGAAAAGAAGCAGGGGGAGTGAGAGAGGGAGAAGCAGGCTTCCTGCTGAGCAGGGAACCCAGTGCAGGGCGTAATCCCAGGACCCTGGGATCATGACCTGAGCTGAAGGTAGATGCCTAGCCATCTGAGCCACCCAGGCATCCCAGATGTTCTTCAAAAAACAGTTTGGCAATATAGTTCTGCCTATTTACCCTAAAATTTCATTTCCAGATCTGCTTTAAGGAAATAATCAGAGCTGCAAATAAAATTTATGAAAAGTTGTTTATTACAGTATTATACATAATATAAGAGTTAGTAGCAATACAATTTCCAAGAATAGAAAACTAGTAGGCTTTGGTACAACCATATACTATGGATGTATCATAGGAAGAGAATATACCAAAATGTTAACAGTTATTGGAGATTGTAGGTGGTTTTTATTAAATTCTTAAATAAGCATATATTACTTACATGATCAGTGTGTGGGAAGAACAATAGATGTTATTTAAGTAGATTAAAATTGCCTTTTGGTGGGTAGTAAGGAATTTTTGAACCTTTTTAGCACAGACCCTGCATATCAAGTTTAGATTAGTGTTTAGCCTAGTACTATACACACCAAGGCTGAGAAATACTTCTGTGGTTTCCTGGGAAACTTCTTACAGTGTACTTCTTTTTTTTTTTTTTTTTTTAAAGATTTTATTTATTTATTTGACAGAGAGAGATCATAAGTAGGCAGGGAGGCAGGCAGAGAGAGAGAAGGAAGCAGGATCCCTGCTGAGCAGAGAGCCCGATGTGGGGCTTGATCCCAGGACCCTGAGATCATGACCTGAGCTGAAGGCAGCGGCTTAACCCACTGAGCCACCCAGGCACCCCTTACAGTGTACTTCTAAGTTCTGTGGATTCTTTCTCAATGGAGATTTTATTTTTCACTTATTTTTAAAGATTTTATTTATTTATTTGACACAGAGAGAGAGAGCATAAGTAGAGCAGCAGGCAAAGAGAGAAGGAAAAACAGGCTCTCCATTGAGCAGGGATCCCCACGTGGGGCTTAATCCCAAGCCTCTGGGATTGTGACCTGAGCCTAAGGCAGCCATCTAACCGATTTAGCCACAGGCGCCCCTCAATGCTGATTTTAAATTAATATGTTGGGTCCTGGGTTCAAGCCCTGCATTGGATTCCCTGCTCAGTGGCAAGTCTCCTTCTCTCTCACTTTGCCCCTACCCCTGCTTTTGCATGCTCTCGCTCTCTCAAATAAATAAATAAAATCTTTAATAAATAAATAAATAAATAAACTGGTGTGCTAGAATTAAAATATATTCCTTTATTAGAAATGTAGAAAACAAATTTTTAATAGAAGGGAAAATTCCTACATGATTAGTAACTTGGACCATAGGTGGTGATTTTCTTTACCTTCCATTTTCTTTTGCAGCCTCTTTATTTCTTTTGCTGTTTTTTTGTTTGTTTGCTACCTGCCCTAAAAACTCATGTTGCTTTCTACTACATTTGTCATTCCATGTTTTTACAATAATCTGTAAACATCTCTCTCAAACACACACACACACACAATACCTACATTCATATGTACATATATGAGGGGGTTTTATGATTGTTTTATAAAATTATGATCTTAAGATAGACAATATTGGCTTCTTTTTTAGCCATTCAGAAGTTACTTCAGTCATGGAATGATCTCCAGCCATATAACTGAAAACAGGTAAGTTTCTTGGGGAAGAAAGGTGAATGGTAATAGAGAAAATGGGATTGACCAGGAGGGTGGTTGTGAGGGAGCATCTAAGTCCCTAAGGTAGAGTCAGGAAAATACAAATTGACTTTAGTCATCACAGGGTAAGAAATTTATACCTTGAAAAATTGTCCGTTTTCTGCTTTTCTATTTATATACATATATATTTATTTTGAAATATTTATTTGAGAGAGAGAGTGCCCAAGAGGGGGATAGAGGCAGAGGGAGAGAGGGAAAAGCAGTTCTCACTAAGCAGGGAGCCCATGTGGGGCCGGCCCAGTGTGGAATCAGTCTCAGGGCCCTAAGATCATGACCTGAGCCACCCAGGCGCCCCCATCCGTATATTTTTTTAAATACAGTTTTAGGGGCACCTGAGTGGCTCAGTCAGTTAAGTGGCTGCCGTCTGCTCAGGTCATGATCCCGGAGTCCTGGAATCAAGTTCCACATCAGGCTCCCTGCCCAGTGGAGAGCCTGCTTCTCCTTCTGCCCCGCTCATGCTGTCTCTCTCTTGCTCTGTCTCAAATAAATAAATAAAATCTTTTTTAAAAATAAATTTTTAAAATACAGGTTTATAGTAAACTAGCTTTTTAAACATTGTAACTTGCTGAAATCTAAAGAAAGGAATTTTATATTCCATCCCTACCCCCAGGGAAGCTAGGAAGCAGAATGTCCAACGGCTAGGCAGGGATCCATAGCATGTTATGGGGAGTAAAAAGGTTTGGGCATAAATGTCCAGCCCCAGAAAGACAAGGAGCATTAGGGTTGCTACATTTGTTTTCTTGAGGTATTTCCTTTAGCATCTCTCTTATCGTGGTAATCGACAGGGCCCCTGCTGGTTATGGTTCCTCTGATGGATAGATGAGAGTAGATCTTTCCTCTCTTTTCTTCCCTAAATCCAGTCCAATCTGAAGTGAGACAGATTGCCATGGTTGGGACTTAGGGTCATCTTTTTCTGCCTAAAGAGTCATTTACCTCGAATTAAGCTTCAGAAGAAGAATCAGAGTCATGTTTACTTTTAAGAGCCCCTATTTTCCTGAAACTTAAGGAGATATTTTTAAGGCTAATACAAGAAATATAAAGAATTTTCCACATGATACACACTAAGGGCAATTTAAGGAAAGTGTAGGGAATAAAGGAAACCATCTTAATCTATTTTAGCTGCCGTGACAAAAATACCGTAAACTAGATTGCTTATAAACAAAAAAACATTTATTTCCCTAAGTTCTGGAGACTGGTAAGTCCCAAAATCACACTATCCCATCCAATGTCTAATAAGGGCCCACTTCCTCTTAGAAAGCAGTCATTTCACTATGACCTTACATAGCAGAAAGGACAAGGGATCTCTCAGGAGGCTCTTTTATAAGAGCCTTTTTTATAATCTCATTCATGTGTGATCTACCCTAATGACTTAATCACCTCCCGCAAAGGCCCTACCTCCTAATACCATTACTTTGGGGGTTAGAATTTTAACATATGAATTTTGTGGGGATATAAACATTCAGTCCATAACTGAAACTATCTTAAAAATATCCTTTAGGTACTATTTGTTGAGAACATACGACATACTAAGCAAGAA
The DNA here is from genome assembly GCF_022355385.1 of Mustela nigripes. NCBI lineage: Eukaryota > Metazoa > Chordata > Mammalia > Carnivora > Mustelidae > Mustela > Mustela nigripes. The sequence goes on from NC_081563.1 coordinate 111,192,931, forward strand.
ATAAATGATTAAAAAGTAAACCAGTCATGGAGGTGCCTAGCTGGCTCAGTCAGTAGAGTATTTGATTCTTGATCTCTGGGTCGCAGTTTAAATGTCATGTTGGACATAGAGATTACTTAAAAAAAAATTTTTTTTAAACCGAGCAGTCATGGTCTCTGCTGTTATAGAGTGTGTAGTGTGGTAGAGAAATAAGACATTAATCAAGCAACCTCACAAAATAACATAATTACAAACTCTGATTGGTGCCATGAAGGAGAAGAGAACTTGGCATTGTGAAGACTACAGCTGGAGAACATGGTCTTCTCTGAGGGGAGATCTGAATGATGAGTAAAGGTAGTAAGATGAGCACCTGGGTGGCTCAGTCAGTGAAATGTGCAATTCTTGATCTCAGGGTTTTGTGTTCGAGCCCCACACTGGGTATAGGGATTACTTAAAAAAAATTTTTTTTTTTTAAAAAGGTGATCAGTGAGCCCCTTTTTAAAAAGGAGAAAAGCATCTTGAGATGAGAGTGTAAGGAACATAAAAGAAGATGGGTTTGGTGGAATATAAGAGTTGGGGGAGAATGACCTTCCATGGAGCCAAAGAAGTTGGCCAGGCCAGACCATACAAGTCTTCTTTGGCCATGTGAAAGATTCCAGTCCTTCCCTAGAAAATGAAATAAAGGCATAAAAAGCTTTCCATGTATGAAAGTTGTCCCCTCTGAATTGTGGAGAATAGATTATAGGAGAACAAGAGTGGAAGCACAGTCACTGTGAGGGGGCAGTGCAGTTGTTTGGGGAAGAAATGATGGCATCAGGGATGAGGCCTGTGACCATGTGGGTTGAGGGAAATGGACAAATAGGAGTGAAACATGGTGGTTGGTTGGATTTAGAAGGTAAGGGGAAGGAGAACTCAAGGAGGCCTAAGGAGGCTTCTCAGTTCTGGCTTAGTCCCGGGGTGGATGATGATGCCATTTATTTATTGCAAAACTTGAAGGGGAACGGGGGATAGATGATGAAAGAGGAAAGGAGAGACAGACAGCTGAAAGTAAAACCCTGGGAATATTCAGAGGCAGATAGAGGAAGAGAATGGCTGACAAGGGAAACTGAGATGCAACAGCTCTTTCAGGGAGAGGGTGTCAGTGCTTCTGAGAGACCAAGGAAGGGCAGGCCGAAGCCTATCCTTGGATTTGCTCTTTGCTATGTGAAAGTCACATGGTGACTTTTGCAAGAGTAATTGGAGTAAAATGACTGAGGGGTCAACTGAAGTAGACTGAGAAGTGAGCAGAAAGTGACAGCAAAAAACTAAAATAAACAGACAAGTCTAACCAAGAGAGGAGACAGAAGAAGGGGATGCATGCAGGGCAGGTAAGTGTGGCAGTGAGATATTTGCAACCCTACTCTCCTCCCATCCTAAAAGCTGCTCCAGAATAGTTAATGCCTCTGTTGTCTGCCTATAGTCTGAGCATCACAACTGGTGTCATCCTTTAAAATTTCAGTTTCTATTAAATTGCTGTGGCATGAAACTGGAACCTTGCTCCATCTCTGCGTCATGGACAGACCTGTGGAACTTTGTCCTTAAGAATTAGAACAAGCTGAAAATACAAACCTGGCTTGAATTTAGTTATGTCCCTAAATGATCCCTGTGGGTCAGTAGGAGGAGTTGGAGACATCTGGCATCACTTCCCAGCAAGCGAGTATTAGGGGGATTGTACTGACCTCTTTCCTCAGACTACAAGACTGAAAACTCCAAGCAGGATTGAAAACCCACTCTGAAAACCCTAAGAACCCACTTACTGGGAAGTTGCCCTAGCTAGGACTCTCTTTTCTAACCACATTTTTGGTTTGCCACTCCAGCCCTAATAGGCAGCCATTCGTTCTCTTTGGCAATCACTCCACACGAGAAAATCTGAATGCTGGCAACTTTAACTTCCCTTCTGAAGGGCATCTGGTACGCAACACTGGTCCCAATGGGAGCTTTGCCAAACACATGGTGAGTAGCTTGACTACCTGGTGCTTAATTGGTTTTATAAATAGGGAGGAGGGAAGGATAAGAGGAACCGTTCCAGTTCGTGTATTGATTTAAGCTCGAAGTTGTTTTGGAGTGAAAGAAGTGATTGTAAACTCACTGTATTTTTGCATAAGTACTAGGTGTGATTTGAAAACATCCTTGTTAATTTTTAAATATTTGAAGGAAAAAGCTTAAAAAAATACTTTATCAAACCAAACTCTTTAAATTGTCATAGTAATGTTGTCATTAGAATAAGACTTTTAAATTAACTTACAAATAGACTTATTCCAAGCCTACTAGGTTTGATATGTCTTCACTGTTACATTTCAGGACATAAACTTTGAGGATCACTGTTCTTTTATTGAGGGTGCCAGGGAGAAGACTTGTTCATTTGGTGGTAAATTGTCTGCTACATTTTTTTAAAGGAAACATTAGACTGAAATATGAGACTCTAGTGCTTGTAAAAGGCTGTGGAAGCTTAAGTATTTTCAAAATGTTACTGACATTCAGGAAAGCTAGTGAGGTAGGTACTATTTTTTAGTTTTGATTGGAGAACATGAGGCTATGTCACTCTGGATTGACTTTCTCATGGACTAAATTTTTCTGCCTCTAAGATGGTCAGGAATATAGGGCTACTTGAGTGGATGGATATGCTGTTAGGATCTTACTGCCCTTTAATGGCAGAGCACAGACCTCGTTTTAACCCCCCAGAGGATCCTGGGAATACACAGGAAATGCCAAATGACATAGGGTTCTTAGTGTAATCTTACATGTTCACTATATATGTTAAAACTAAAGGAAATTTAGCTGAGTTCTGCTTCTGGGAAGAGGGAGTAGAGATATTTTTTTTTCCAAATCCTTCTACTGAGTACAACTAAAAACACTGGACATTTATGTAAAATAAACATGTAAAGACTCTGGAAGGTAGAAGAAGTCAGGCTGGCTGAGGAGCTTAGAACCAAAGGGACAAAATGGCAGTGAGTTTTCTGGGGTTCCTTTTTGCTTATATATCCCAGACTGGATATTGGAGAAGCTGACAACCCAGAAATGCCAATAGGCACAGACATGAAAAGCCTTGTTTCACTTTTTCCTTCCCTACCCTCACAACCCCCTGCCCTGCTTCTCAAATTCCTCATATCAGAGAGATCATATGATAATTGTCTTTCTCTAATTGACTTATTTCACTCATCATAATACCCTCTAGTTTCATCCATATTGTTGCAGATGGCAAGATTTCATTTCTTTTGATGGCTGCATAGTATTCCATTGTATATATATACCACATCTTCTTTATACAAATGGCACTTTAAAAGAAACTTTCAATTGGGGGGAATTTGGAAATCCAAGAAACATGTTCTATTGAGGAAATATGCCAGTTAACCAACAAATAGAAATATGCACATGCGTTTTTATTCAGGGTCGTGGCAATATTGATCATATGCACTATGGTGAATTATAGAGTAGGCCAAACAATCCTTATTACACATCTTTAACTTGGATTCACAGTGTTCACAATATTACAGAAAAATGCCATGCATTCTCTTGTGACTTCCTCAAAGATTGGAGTAGAATGAATATTTGTGTCACATTTAGCTATTTTTTTAATATATTGCACTAATTTCTTTTGCTTTAGTTCTTTTGGTAGCAATTTTGTTTTTTATAACTAATAGCCTGAGAACCCTGATGAGATGCTGGATTTTCAAAAGAAAAGGACATCTGTATCTATCTTTGTATAAATAACTAAACAGGGAAGAAGAATAGGAATTTTTTTAAAGGATTTTATTTATCTATTTACTTATTTGAGAGAAAGAGAGCGTGCAAGTGAGAGAGCACAAGCCAGGGGAGAGAAGCAGAGGGAGAGGGAGAAGCAGGCTCCCCACTGAGCAGGGAGCCCGATGCGGGGCTCAATCCCAGGACCCTATGTTCATGACCTGAGCTGAAGGCAGCTGCTTAACTAACTGAGCCACCTAGGCACCCCGAAGAATAAGAATTTTTAAATCTCTTCCCAAGGCTTATGTACAGAGATGAAATACAAATAGAAGTGGGGACATGGGGGCACACCCTCCTTTCCTGAATTTATAGCTGCTTCCATACATTTCCCTGTCATGTCAGCCAAAGTCCTCACTGTGAAAGTTCTGGACTATTAATGACAGTCAAAACCCAAGCACATTTTCTCTTTCCCTTCTAAGTTGTGAATTCATTAGCATCATGAGCTGACCCAGTAGCAATCTCACAATACCGCCAAGGTTAAAAACACAACACAAGAGGCACCTAGGTGGCTCCACTGGGAACCTGCTTCTCCCTCTCCCTCTGCCTGCCTCTCCCCTGCTTGTGCTCTGTCTCTCTCTCTCACTTTCTCTCTCAAATAAATAAATAAAATCTTAACAAAGAATACACAATACAAAATACTTTTGGAAAAATAATAATTAAAGGTGATCTTTGCCTCTGTGCCTTTAAAAAATAATAAATCAGCTGTTGGTGAGATAAAATTGATTTCCATGAACGATATAATTTTTATTTTTCAGCAGTACATACCTAAGTCCCTACTCTTTTTTTTTTTTTTTACTTTTTTTTTACTTTTTTTTCTGACATGCAGGTAGTACAGTGTGTCTCACCAAAGGGACCCCTTGCTTGTTCAAGAACGTACTTTTTTGGAGCTACTTACGTTCCTTACTTGGGTAAGTTCCTGTAAGTTCTCATCTCATCAGCTTTCCTAATGAATAATATCTCCCATGAATTAGAAATGGAGTCATCATTAACTGCTTTCCTCAGAAGTTTATGATATCCACTTAGTAGGCCTCCAACTCCCTCTCTCAGTGCAGTGGAGAGTTGATACACCTAACACATTTCTCAAAGAATGTATCTCTGGAGGAATAATCATCAGCTCAACATGTCTAACCATGTGTGAGACCATGTGCTCAGTGTTAGAGGGAAGGCAAGGATAAGTGAGTCCCAGTTGGATAGCAGGAGATACAGGCTACAGTGAGAGTCAGAGTCAGTCAGGTGCCTGCTGTTCTGGTGAAGAAGGGCCGTGGTAGAAGAGTACCTTCTACCCTTCTAGAAGGTAGAAGGGAGGAAGTGTTCCATGCTGCGGGGCCCTCCAGAAAGATCAGGTGCACTGGAGCTTCCCTTCTTGCTAGGGTAACCAGAAGTTGCAGATATCCAAAGAGACCTAGAGAAGAACCTCTAGAATAAATGAGGATCTCAGCACTGCTCCACAGAACAGACTACAGCAGAAACCAGGTTTTTACCTGGGTGTTGCTGTGTAAGCTGGAAAACTCTGAAAGAAGCATGATAATTAAAGGTCAGCTAATTAAGGAGATGATAAAAGAGTCAGAACTGAGCCTACTTAATTATACCTCATAATTTAAAAAAATTAAAAATAAGGGTGAAAACATTCCAGAGCCCAAGATTCCCCAGGTCTTCTCTGATGTTCATAGGTGATGCTGAGTGGGTGGTCAAAATCAGTGTCAAGGGTGAAGATCTAGGAGGATTCTGGGAAAAGCTGTTGTGATTGTACTGTGTTTAACCCAAAAGAAAAAAAAAATGTAGTTCTTGATGTCTCCTTTGAATTAAGAAATTCTAGCCTCCTTGTGAAGTGTTTGCAGGACACATGATCTTGTCACACTTAATTCATGGTCCTTTGTTACAGGTGATGAGAATAAGCTGCCCAAGAAAACTGAACAAATGTAAGTCTTCATTTCTATTTTATATTTTCTTAAAGTTGAGTTACTCAGAAGTTGTGGCTGTCGCTCTAACTCCTTTGAGATCAGCAGTGGATAGGACATTTGGGTGAAGTGGTGAGCAGAGCTGTGGTTTCCCTAGCCCTGTCTCTCAGCTTGGAGTCCTGCCAGCTTTGCCATGTGCTCCTCTCTCCAGAACTCAGAGACTTCCTCTGCAAACCCATTTCAATGGTGTGATTCTTCTTACTATGTCTTCTACATAGTACATTTTTTAATCCCCGAAATAAAACATCCTAAAACACATTGGGAGAATCTATGTTGAAACCACTTCTGGTCTAAGCAGTGTTTCCTCTGGATTTGACTCTTAGACTTAGGGAATAGTGCTGGGATCTGAACTCAGGCTGTGCAACTTTATTTTTATTTATTTTTAAATTTTTATTTATTTGACAGAGATCACAAGTAGGCAGAGAGAGAGGGGGAAGCAGGCTCCCCGCTGAGGAGAGAGCCCAACTTGGGGCTTGATCCCAGGACCCTGCAATCATGACCTAAGCTGAAGTCAGAGGCTTTAACCCACTGAGCCACCAGGTGCCCCAAAGCTGTGCAACTTTAAAAAGGTCCAGTGTTGACTTTGCTCCCCCTACATATAACAGGAAACCAAAGATAAAAAATAAACTTATTACTCTTAATCTCACAAAACAAACTGAGGGTTGCTGGGGGTGGGGGATAGGGATAGGGTAGCTGGGTTTTGGACATTGGTGAGGGTTTGTGCTATGGTGAGCACTGTGAATTATGTAAGACTGATGATTCACAGACCTGTACCTTGGAGCAATAATACATTATATGTTAATTTTTAAAAAAGAAAGAAAGAAACTCAATAATGTTTGTGTTAATCTGTTTGGGCTACCATAACAAAATATCACAGATTGGGTTGCTTAAACAGCAGAAATTTATTTTCTCACAATTCTGGAGGCTTGAAGTCCAAGTTCCAGGTACCAGCAGGGTTGGTCTCTGGTGAGGCCTCGTTCCTTGAGTTGCAGACCACCACCTTCTTATTGTGTCCTTATCTGGCCTTTCCTCTGAGCTCTGGGGAGAAACAGAAATCTCTGGTGTCTCTTCCTCTTCTTGTAAGGATACCAGTCCCACTGGATTAGGCCCCTACTCAGGACCTCATTTAACTTCAGTGACCTTCTTAAAGGTCCTATCTCCAAATACAGTTACATTGAAGATTAGACTTTCATTATGAGTTTTAGAAGGGCTCAATTCAATCCATAACAGTGCTGGAACTACTGAATTCCAAAAAGGAATTTTCCATCAGAATATGAACATAGGGGCGCCTGGGTGGCTCGGTGGTTAAGCTGCTGCCTTCGGCTCAGGTCATGATCTCAGGGTCCTGGGATCGAGTCCCGCATCGGGCTTTCTGCTCAGCAGGGAGCCTGCTTCCTCCTCTCTCTCTCTCTCTGCCTGCCTCTCTGCCTACTTGTGATTTCTCTCTGTCAAATAAATAAATAAAATCTTAAAAAAAAAAAAAGAATATGAACATAATAGAATTCTGTTATTACCTAATTAAATATTCTAGTATAAACTACTGGGGTCTAGACAAGTGCTTCCCAAAGGCCAATAGTGACAGACCACGAAGAATCATCTAAGCATCTTTTTATAAATCATATGATCCCCAGGCTATAGTAGTTCCCAGAATTACTGAATCAGAATCTCTGGAGTAGGAACTATGTAGCTGTATCTGAAAAAATACAATGTAAGGAATATAATCATACTACAGAAAAATTGGGAAATAGAAAAGAAAAAGAGGAAAAATAAGATCAGCCATAATTCCTTCTCTTTGGCTCTACCCATTAGTATCTTAACTGTGTATCTTACTGGGTTTTTAAAAATTACACATTTAGGTTTTGTATAGCTGTAATTAATGTGTATACGGTTTTTTAGTGTGTGGGTTTTCTGCCCTTTAGCAACATGTCAGCCACATTCTCACTTTGTACATGCTGGTACTACTTTTTTTTTTTTTTAAGAGAGAGCAAGAGTGTATGTGGAAGAGACAGAGGGAGAGGGAGATAGAGAATCTTTTTTCTTTTTTTTAAAGATTTTATTTATTTATTTGACCAAGATTTTATTTATTTATTTGACAGAGATCGCAAGTAGGCAGAGAGGCAGGCAGAGAGAGAGGAGGAAGCCGGCTCCCGGCTGAGCAGAGAGCCAATGCGGGGCTTGATCCCAGAACCCTGGGATCATGACCTGAGCCGAAGGCAGAAGCTTTAACCCACTGAGCCACCCAGGTGCCCTCGAGATAGAGAACCTTAAGCAGAAGCCACACCCAGCATGGAGCCCAGTGTGGGGCTCGATCTCATGACCCTGAGATCATGACCAGAGCCAAAATTAAGAGTCAGATGCTTAACTGACTGAGCCACACAGGCACCCCTGTACCTGCTGGTACTTATGTGCCAGCTGTGCTTAGCCACTGGATCTTTATTCTGGACACCTAAACATTCCTCCTAACCAAATTCATTGGTGCCCTGCTTCATGGACTAGTATTGACCAGTGCTTGAGAGTACATGTGGAGACTTGGTGAAACACAGAGCTGGTAGAACTTGGGCCTTATGGGCCTTATGGAGTCCTAGTGAAGGCAGTGGCAGTGCCATCCAGGCAAGAATCTCAGGCCTCCCATTCAGGCCATTTTATAAGCCCATAGCCAAGTGGCTTTGCATTCAGCTGTTGTCTGGGGTTTGTATAGGTTGTATAGGAGAAAGCCAACCAGTGAGGGGGCCAAAACATTTTGGTACTGAGTGAGTCAAGCTGGGTCTTAGGTGTTTGTGCCAAGGTGTGGAAGATTCTGATCTTACCTGGAAGTGGCCATGCTCATTGTCAGTGCCCCTGCCAAGCCCCTTCCTACCAAGACATACTCCTCTGTTGTGGCCTGGCCAACAGTCTTCAGGATATGTTGATCTTCGGAGCTGTCATTTTGTTACGTATGCTTTTTCTTTTTTTTTTTTCTTCTACCCAACTCAAATCTCTTACCTAAAATGTAGAGATGTGGTGTGGGCGCCAAGGAGGAAATTAAAGGAATTGGCTATGTGACATGGTACAATAGAAAAGCACCAGGCTGACAGCAGACCTGAATTCAAGTCTGCCATTCATTTTCTGTGCCTTGGACAGTTTACTCCACCTCCTGAAGCCCTCCTGGCTTCTTCTGTATGATGAGAGTTAGACCAGATCATTTCTGGGTTCCTTCCTGCTTTCTAACTCTGGTCACCTTCCTTGTTAAAAGATTCTCAGGCATAAACATTGACATAGTTTTGGCAAGTCTTTATCATCTTCTTGCCAGGCATCTTCCCTGCCTTTTAGGGCCTTGTGGATGAACCAGCCCCTTCTCTCTATAATTATCCTGATAAGATCCTAAATCTCTCTCCCATAAGGTAGTGATTCTCAACCAAGGGCACTTCTACTGCTCCTCTTCCTCCAGCCCCACCCCTAGTGACCTTTGACAGTGTCTGGAGACATTTTTGTTATCCCAACTGGGGGTACTACTGGCGTCTAATGGATAGAGGCCAGGGGTGTTGCTGAACTTCCTATAGTGCACAGGACAGACACCATGACAAAAATTTATCTGGCCCAAAATGCTGAGAAGGAAGAAACCTTCTTAAAATCAATTTGGGAAGTGAGAAGTCCAAGAGAAAGGGCAGGATTGGTGAGTGAAGAGCAGGGAGCTTTAGGAAGGGAATGTTTGCCCTCAGGAGCGCACACTATTCTCTGGATCAGGTAAGCTACTTGAAAAATGGTGTGCAGCTGGTAATTTAAATTTAAGCGGAGCTCATCTTCTCCTCTGAGGTAATCTCTTTTGCTCCTGAAGTTCCAGTAGCAGTTCGTAGGCCTGGGAGGAGATGACATGAATGTATGGTGTGGTTGGTCCCGAAAAAGCAGAAAATCTATACCAAGATACTGAAGGGATTCAGACTCCTGACAGAGGGGCTAGGGAGCCCACCGAGTTCTCTTCAGTTGGATCACAAACATGGAGGGTTGGTCTTCTTAGCAGAGTTGGCTTTTCTTATCATGGTTTAATAAGAGCAAAGTATAGGGACACCCGGGTTGCACAGTTAGTTAAGAAGCTCATTCTTGGTTTCAGCTCAGGTTATGATTTCAGGGTCATGAGATAAAGTCACAAACTGGGCTCTGTGCTCAGCATGGAGTCTCCTTGAGATTCTCTCCCTCTGCACTTGCCCGCTCTCTCTCTAAAATGAATAATTAAAAAAAAAAAAAAACCTCTACACAACTTAAAAAAAAAAGAGCAAAGTATAAATCATGTGGGGCACATGACTTTTAAAAGGTTTAGAAATCAGGGGTGCCTGGGTGGCTCAGTTGGTTAAGCATCTAACTCTTGGTTTCAGCTCACATCATCATCTCAGGGTCCTAGGATCAAGCTCTGAGTCAGGCTCTGTGCTCAGCAGGGAGTCGGCTTGAAATTCTGTCTCTCTCCCTTTGCCCCTCGCCATGCTCCCCATGCATGCACACACTTTCTCTCGACATAATAAATAAGTCTTTATAAAAGGCTTAGAAATCAATGAGTTCTGTTTTTGCACTTTTCTCATTCTTTTTAAAAATCAGTTACTTAGGGAATGTCATTTATGTGCATGCAGCTTTTGTTGAAACCTTGTGATGCTGTAGTTAACCCATATTTTTTGTTCTAAAGTAGGCTCTTGTCCCAGGTGTATGCTGCTGTTATAGAGGCTGTTTTGGCTGGCATTGCATGTTATGCTAAAACTTCCAGTCTAACAAAGGTAATTTTAATACCATGTTTCTCTTTCCTTAGTAGTAATTTCAGTGTAAGCCTTCCTATCCATGTGTTTTGTCTTTGGACACCTGGTAGTAGTCAATTTTGTGAGAGCCTGGGCCTCAGTGGAGCTGGCGCCAGACAAAGGTGCCTGGAGAGCGCTGAGCTTCTGCTGCCTGTGACTGAACTGCCCTTGTCCTAGGAATGACCGACCGCTAATCAGCACTTCTTTGTAGATATCTGGTCGTGTTAAAGAAAAGTCATTCTGTAGCCTACTGTTTTACTTTCTAGCCTTTTTTTTTTTTTAACTAGCTCTTTAAAAGTTAAAAAATAAAAATATAGATTTTTCTACTGTGAATTTAATAGAGTTAGCTAAGTTTGTCTTGAGCTACATAGTGAGATTTCAGTGTTTAAAAAAAAAAATTAGAAAATCTGATTTGCCTTTCCTAGACAAGCACATGTGTTCTCATTCTCTGACCGTTCTCTTCCTTGCTGTTTTGCGGTTAACCTGCCCTGCTGAGTTGGATTCCTATATCTGACCCAGTAAGGAGATGCGAAGAGTCGGCTTGATGCCTCCCAATGCCAATAGGACCTTTCCTGAAGGAAGCCATTTGATATTGGAAAGGTTGTGTATGATGTAGATATCACAGAGACTGTAGCCGTAGTCACCAGCTCCCTGCCATCTTCCCTCCTCACTTGAACTGGATCCCTGGCAACTTGGAATTTCTTAGCCCTTTCGCTGAAGGCTTATGCAGTATCAGTTCTCACACTTTTTCTTTTTAAGTGATCTTTTGTAAATCTAGGTATTTAAATGTTCTTAGCATCTGGCAGAAACTCCAAGGGCAGTAGTCTTTCCCCCAGGGCCAAGGGAGAGGGGAGGAGGAAACCCTTTTCCAGACCTCACAATGGCATCATCCTGGCTGATTACAGTTCCCGGTAGATCAGGTTCCAGTGCCCACCTGCCTGAATGAAGTGTTTCCTGTGAACCCAACCCAAAGAAAGCAGGCACCTGTTTCCCTTAACACAATGTTTTCACTTTGATCTATTGATATATACAAAGCAATCATGTAGAGGGGAGGGGCACAATGTTCTCCTGGCCAAATGTTAGAAGGGTACTTCCTATCAGTGATGTGTACTCTTTCTTGCTATGAAAGCTAATTGTCTCTGTTTTGTCATTGCTTTTATAGGCAAAGGAGGTAGCTGAGCAGACCCTGGGATCTGGGTTAGATTTCTTTGAGTTGATGCAGTTTAAGGCAGCCCTACGGTAAGCAATGGCTGCTATTTTTTATAAGGAGTTATTTGTAATGCTTTATTAAATAAAGACCCTTTTCTGTCTTGTATTTGATATTCTGTCTTCCCTCTGAGAAATGTTCCAGTAAAATATGAGGATATCTGAAAGGCAAACATTCATGATCAGGGCTTTGAGAGGCCAGGGAGCCAAAGATGGAGGAACTGTATGAAAAAGAGTCAGACACATTTCCTGATGCCAGAATGGGAGGCAGATCAATGGCAGAAGCATCAGAGACCTGAAGGACCCAGGTTTAGAGATTAGAAAGGTGAAGCAGGGACATGAGGGGTGAAGTTTGTTAGGGTCAGGGTCCCTGGGCACATAGACACAGTTCCTGCTTAGGAGACCCTGGCCTTGGGCCTCTGATGCCTCTCAGGGAATAGATATCCTGAGCCTGCTAGAAGCTCTGGGATTCAGGCTTGCTATAGCAGTCCAGCCATTATACATCTCCTGGCACATCACAGGGTTCTCTGTGTGGTCTGTGTCCATAGCCAAACTTTCATGAACCCAGTCCATCTAACCCTCCACCCATCCTGTATGAGGACCACTTGGTGCACTTTTTGGCAAAAGAGGCAAAAGACACCAGAGACATTGGGGAATTTTCTTAGAATACTTATGGGTTGTGCCCTGTGGTGCCTCAGCTCCATGTCCCACTTTTTCTTACATCTACAACCCTGGGTAGTAAGAAAGAACATTTAAAAAGTTGATCTAACAAGAATTTTATTGCTGCAGCTCCAGGAGTAGAGGGAAGAGCCAGATCTTTCTGGTGCAAGGCTTCAGGCCTCTTTCTTCTGGGTCTTCTGGATCTTATAGCTCTGGCCATAAGATGAGAAGGATAGAAGTTTGTTTCCTTAAGGCCTTGTGCTGGCCTGGATTATCTATTCCTGGCAGACCTGAGTTTGAGGAAACTTTTGCTTTCTAGTTGTGTTACTTTGGGTAAGACAAGGAGCTCTCCGTACATCTGTTTCCTTGTCTTCCCACCATGCAGTGTCTAAGCATGTAAATGTTAGCTGCTATCGCATTGGGGGGTGGGGGGAGGGCTTCTGTGTCACCGTCGACATGGCTGGCATAGTCGTTCCCTTCTTCCTTTCCTTGGAGCTCTGAGTAGGCCACTCAGCCTTCCAGGGCAGGCTACCTTTCTACCAGGGCAGGCAAAGCCTTTTAGTCCTGGGCATACTTCTCTAGCTGGAGGAAGGAACAAGAAAAGAAATCCAGGTAATGGGAGTTCCATCTGGAGCCCCACTCCCTTCTCTCCACAAGGTCACTTGACTGAGTACCTTACACTACATCAGATTAGCAAATCATCTCCTGAGAGGAACACAGGACTTGGTGTCTCTGCTTGAGCTTGGAGCAGGGATGGCACCTTGACCCAAAGGTAGTAAAGAAGAGGAGGATCAGGACAATATGTTACAAGTGTGGGGCAGGAGGCTATGGGCCAGTAGAGGGTCTTCCCTGTCTACAGTAGGCAACAGTTCCAGCACATGGTTCTCTCCTGCTCTATCCAAGAGTCAAGCCGGCCCTGAGAATCTGCACAGAGGCAGAGCTGTGACTGGAGTCAAATGCTGGCCCCACACTTGGCAAATGTGCCATGGAGGCCCAGCACATGTGCACTGCAGCAGCAGGTGTCTGGGGGGTGGGTGGTGGCCAACAGTGGTTAGCAAGAGCAGACTGACTTTTTATTTTGTTTTGGGTCTATAGCTCCAAGATGGCTTTTCACATCCATGCTGTGAATAATCAGGGAAGGTAAGTGTATGTTTGTGATGCATGCTCTTTTGGAGCATGTTTTTAGGAACAAGAAGTGAAGAGAGGCTATCTTGTAACTGCTGATGTGGGTGGTCTTTTTAGAGTTCTGGCAATGACATCGTGCCAGGATTGGGCCTGGGACTTGCTATACTCAGCTGAGACGCTGTACTCTGAGTGCTTCCCTTTGAAAGACCGAGGCATGGCAGTAGGTGGTGGACCTAATTCCTTCCAGTGACCTGTATACTAATTCTGCCTACATGTCACCCAGTGCTTTGAAAAGCCCTGAAAGAAATCTGGGTCTGTGGGTTGTTGCCAAGTTGAGAAAAGAACATTGTAATTGTGATATATGTTTCTCCTGTTTCTTCCTCTTCTAGGATTGTGCCTCTGGACAGTGAAGATAGCTTATACTTTGTAAAGACGGTAAGCAGAGCTGTTACAAGTCAGCTGTCAGGGAGTGGCTTAAATAGGGACATCTGCAAGGGTGAGACAGGAGTAGGTGGGAGTCTTGGGCAGTCTGTCCCTGAGGAAACTGGTCTTTTCTCAGGAGCATTCCAGCTGTAGCCATAGTAAGCCTGTGAGCGGGTGGCTGTACAAGGTCCACATCATACCCCAGAGTCTTATCTGGGGGCTGAGAGAGACACTTCTGCCTAAGGTTAGGAAGGCTTCCTCCAACTAACTGAGACTGCTCTGACCTCATGTGGAAATGTGAGCTGAGGATAAACCTGTCTCAACACAGACCGATGAGTTTTCAGTGGATTCTCTGTGTTCCAGGGCCTTAGTTGATACCCTTAGGACAGTCTGTGAAAATAAAAGAAACAAAAAACTGGGGGCCTAAGTTTCCAGTGAAGTGGGTAGTCAGAGCAGAACTTTCCAGCCCATTTTCTGGGGACACCCTGATGGGACAGGGGCATGGTTTGGAGATAAAGAAATATTGGTCCCCAGGTGAGCTGGCTGGCATGGCCTGGGGGAGCCGAATTTCTAGACCAGTTGCTCCTGGTCACAAGCCAAGTTCTCCATTTAGCTCAGTGCGTTCTAATGTGCAGAAGATTGGCAAGCAATGCATGAAAGTATGGTAGTTATCCAGCCAAGATTCTGGTTGCAGAATACATGGGCACGGATTACACCTTGAGTCTCTTCTGTGGCTACTGCCTGAGCCTTAATTCCAGTGAGCTTTGGGTCACCAGGAACTTGGTGTGCAGGTCTGGATGACTCAGTGCAAATGCATGCCTGCCACTATCACCAGTGGGAAAGCAGTAGTGTCATCTCATCTACAGAGTAGTACAACAAGAGTAACTTCTTAAGGTTGTAAGTTCTCCTTTTATAAAGTGTCTGCTCCCTGTATCATCAGCATTTTGTGTTGATGCTCATTTAGAACTACGAGACTTCATGGTGACATCATCAGGATGCTAGGAGATGCTTCCTGATATTAGGTGTTAGTACTTTATCTCCTTGCCAGACCGTAAGCCCTGATATCTCTATTTAGACTCCGCTGCAGTGCTCTGGAAGGTCCTTTGCCCAGTAGAAGGTGATCAGGATCCCAGTGGAATCATACTGTTGTGTTAAGTACACTTTCAGCAGCCAATAATGAAATAGGAAAGAAGAGAGAGAAAATTGTTTTCTGTATAAATCTTGTCCTCCTTTTCAAATAGAGATGAAGTTCTGCCTTTCAGTTTTCTTTCTCCTCTTCCTCAATATTAGAAGGCAAGTATAAAAGTAAGGTATTGAGTATAACTCACTGGATTGTCTTCCTCTTTGATCTGGAAACAAAAGTGGGGTTCCCACCATCAATTAAGAGAGACCATGCAGCCGGAGAAGGCTTCGTGTCTTCGCATGTTCAAAATTCTTTGAAGCAGATTAAGATTTTGAAACAAAAACAAAAACTCCCAGTTGTCAGGCCTAATCAGAAAGTTAACTAAAATATAAAAGCCTACCTATCACTTTTATACATCCTTTTTTCATAACAACATGAAAAACTAACCACTTTGGCTTTAACAGTTTTTTTCCTCAACTCTTCTGCCTCCCTTTTGTATTTGGGAATCTAGCAATCTCTTCAAGAACCCCACATCTTTTATCTCTGCCCTGAACCTGGAATAGGGATCCCAGGCTAGGATCACAGTGTATTGAAAATGGGCTCTGTTTCAGGAACTCTGCACATGACCATTCAGCAACATCAGGCCAGGAGGAGACAGGACCTGAGAGTGCTCATTGTGCTACTTATCCCGTGTCCCTCACCAGATCTTCTGTCATTCCACACCCTGGCTCTGGCTCATACCATTTTCTGCATTTCTTCTGCTAGAGTCCCCCTGAAATTGTTCTGTTTTCTTTAGTTCTTGTTTATCAGCCATTCAAGAGATCTCGCTGTGTTGTTTGTTTGTTTGTTTGTTTTTCCAGCCTACTAAAGCCTCTATTTTTATTTGTCTTGCCATAAAAGCTTAAGTAGTTTTCTTTTCATTTTCTTGGTACTGTAAGAAGCATTTATAGGTATTGACATGTATCCAGAAATATCCATGAAGACATGTGTAATGAATGAATGCCCACCTTCCCAGACTTGTTCAGAACTTGAGCCCAAACCAGAGAAAGAATTGGCAGGCATGTGGATATGCCAGGATGCGAGGAGTATATAAGTGTACAAGAGCCTGAAAGAAACATCTCTAACTCTTGAGAGGCCAGGGCCTCATCACAATTAAGAAGGACAGTTGTTATCTTAGGAAAGATAAGGAATTTGAGGGAATTTATAGAAACATAGAAATACTCCTATGGCCCAAATGTGTCTCTGATGCAGAAGCAGTTGCAGGGGAGCATGGGTGATGCTGAAGTCCTCTCCCGGTCCTGAGATGTAGTTCAGAAGAACTTGAGTTTTCCTTAAAAACAACAACAACAACAACAAAACCCTCTGGAGTATTCTGTCAAAATGTGCCTTAGAGCAGTATTTTGTGATCTGTTTCTTAATGGTCTCTCCCTGAAAGTTTAAGAGTGACAACTGGCCTGACTCTGTTTTCTCATTTGATACAGGCTTGTATGACTGTGTATGACATTCCTGACTTACTGGGAGGAAGGGGGTGCTTAGGGTCTGTGGTCTTCTCAGAATCCTTCTTGACATCTCAGATCTTGGTTAAAGAAAAGGGTAAGTGTTTATAAGGTCTTTAGAAAGCAAAACTTGAGTTGTTTTTGTTTGTTTCAGCAAAATAAGTTAATAGATGTAGTGTCATAGTTCTTGTGTATGTATAAATCATAATATATAATAAGTCTATATTATTGTATATTATAATTATATATAACATGTTATTAATTATAACATTATCTTCACACACACACTTATGAGAATATGTACAGCCTTACTGGTAGTCAGGAAGAAGCAATTTGAAATAATAATCCGATCTTTTTTTTAACCTTTGCACTACCTTGATAAAAATTAGAAATACAGATGAAAAGAAAACTAATTCCCAGGACTCTACATTTAAGTGTGTGTTTCTCTTTGTTGAAAAAAAATAATAGTTAATCACATGGGGAAACCTTTCTCCCTCCCCTCATTAATCTCCCTGTTCCCAGATGAGGAAGTTTTCAATTTCTGAGAGCCCAAGATTTTGTATACTAATATTGTATTATTAGTTACTGTGTACTATACCATACTATACTTACTGTATACTAATAAGAGGAGCCTGAGAAGGGGAGGGGTGTTAGTTTGGGGGTCTACAAGGTGGGCTCAGGTAGTGGGCAGTAACTGGCATGTCTGTGGTCTTCCTGCAGATGGCACTGTTACCACAGAAACCAGCTTCATAGTCCTGACAGCGGCCATACCCAGATTCTGCTCCTGGCTGGTTAGTGTCATGCATCTGGTGGAAGTGGATTTAAATGTGGAGAAATTGGAGAGAACATTTGAGGAAGAGCCTCTTCATTGGGTCCCTGGTGGGATGTCAGAGCCTAAGCTAGCTACTTTTCAGAAATGGAAGTTTTTATCTCAGCTCTTTTTCTTTATACAAATGAATCTAGTTTCTTTAACTCTGTCCTAATCTTGGGAAAGTGCCAGAAGAAATGAACTAAGTGATTTGAGTCCCTATTAAATTATGAAAAGAAGAAATTAAACCTTCATTTTACGGATGAAGGTACTAAGGCTCAGAAATTGACCAGCCTGTCCAAAGTCACAGAGATAGTAAGGAGTGGATTCTCTGGTCAGAATGGTTGCTGCTGAGTTTTTAACAGCAGTCTCTCCGTGTAGAAGGGTCCCATCTTCATCAGTGGGAGTTGGTCTAAAACTCTGGTGCCTTGGGACACAGAAAGTATGAGAGCAGTGAGTCTAGTAATGGACTAAGTACCTGTTTTAGAAAATCAATTCTGATGTAAATAAGGATGAACAAGAACCACCCTCTATTGTAACATGAATACATATAAATGAGAACATGTTCAAAATATTTTACTATGTTCTCTTCCCTTTATCCTTACAAATAGTTGTTTTTTTCTGAAGTGAAATACAAGTGGAGACTAATACATCATTTCCACATCTTGTAGGCTCCGTTAGCTGGACCTCAGATCCCAGGGAGAGGGAGAGTCCACCATGGCCTTGGTCTCTGAGCCTTGATGGCAAGTAGGCAGCCCAGCTCTGCCAGCCATCAGGGCCTGAGAGCACAGGATTTGGTGGAGGGACTGCCCAGTCAGTGTCCTAGAAATATTGAACATGGGGAGACCTAGGAGAGTTTTGCCCTTGAAGTAGGAAACTGAAAACTTGCACTTCTTTTGCATACAGGTAGAAGATAATGAAGTAAAATTGTCTGAGAAAACCCAGCAAGCAGTGAAGGTAAGCAGCCTTCTTATCCTCAATGTTAACATTGTATAAAAATGAAATATAAACAGTTTATGAAGATAACCTAGAATATTTCATTTTAGGGCTAACCTAAAGAATATGTTCCTCTTTGTCTCAATTCCTATTTGCATCCTTCCCCTCCCAAAAAAGCTTTAGAAATAACCCTTTAATGGGGTACACAGTTAGAGGGATTCTTTCTGCCATTTGGCCTTTGGTGTGTTTTTTTTTTAATCTCCCAGTACTATTAGAAGCAGGTCTCAGATTGGCCTAGACATATAGAACTTAGAGGTCAAGGTTTTAGGCAAGGTGAGCTGTCTCCAGTTGTTAGAAATCCACTGGAGCATGAACAAGAGTAGCAGGCTTTGATGCCTGGACTCAGAGAGGACTGTACAAGTTGAAAATGCCAGTAACATGCCAAAGGCATGTAAAAAGTTGGGTTTCTGTGAGGCTGACTAAGCAGCTTTTGTAGACAAACAAACGTGCAGTACTTTTGATTCTGTAAAGTTTATGCTACAAATCGTCTGCTCTTTGTGATTGTTTTTAAAGGGGGATGCCAGTTTCCTGGGTACTTTTCTAACAGGAGGAGAAGGAGCATATCTTTATTCCAGCAATCCACATTCTTGGCCAGAGGAAGGTGAGCCAGCTATTACTTTTCTATTCTTGACTGTGTCTGGGTCCCTCTTTACAGGTATTGGCATTGGCATTGTGATTAGCAATACATCTGATACTTGAAAAGACTTGCTGTGCTGGTGTAGAAGTATTTCCTTAAACAGCATTTCTCCTTTTATCCACCCGTTTTAGAGATGAGGAAACTTGTGCTAGGAAGGGATGGCTCCAGAACCACAGTCTGGTCCTCTTCTTGCTCCCTGAGGATTATTCTCAGAATAGGCTAGAGTGGTATTGTGTCCAGAGATAGAATTTGTGGACCTAAACAAGTCTGGATTCATTTTCTGTTGCTATATAAAAAGTTACCACAAATTTAGTAGCTTAAAACACACAGTTGCTATTTCATAGTTCTGTAGGTCAGAAGTCCAAGTAGACTTGGCTGTATTTATGTTAAATTCTCTGAAGTTAAGGCACCAGTCAGACTAGACTCGTATCTGGAGATTCTGGGGAAGAATTCACTCCCAAGCTCATCTAGGATTATCAGCAGAATTCAGTTCCTTAGGATTGTAGGACTGAGATCCCCATCTTGTTGCTAGATGTCTGCCAGGACCATGCTTAACTCTTTCTCCCAGAGGTCCATGCCCTGTGACAGCCCTTCGCCATCTCAGCAATGAAAACCTCCCCTGTGTTGTTGAATCTTTCTTATCCTTCGGATCTGTCTAAATTCTTTTCTATACCAGCCAGAGAAAACTCTGCTTGTAAAGAGCTGTTTGTGATTAGAGGAAGCTCACTCAAATAATGTCCCTTTTGCAGTATAACATTACACGAACACAGAAGTAACGTCAGAAGATGAAGGTCATGAGAGCCATCTTAAATTTCTGCCTACCACAGACTATACTCTGGCTTCCCATTCATGTTCCTCCCACATGCAAAATACAGTCACCCCTTCTCAAGGGCCCCACCTTATTATATAACAGTTCAAAGTCCTAAATCTCACTGGTTCAGAAATCCAAAATCTCATCATCAAGATCATCTAAATCAGATACAGATAAGGCTCTGGCTTTTAATCCATTAAATACAACTCCTGAACACATGTCTTTTCCATCTGTGGCCCTGTGAAACTAAGGAGAGAAGTTATCTGCTCTGCCCTCCCAACACCCAAGGTGGCCCTGGCATAGGATAACAGTTACAGACATTCAGCTTCAGAAAGGTGGGGAGTAATGGAAATAAAAAAGAGTCATCGGCCTCAGGTAGCTTTGAAATCTGGCTGGGTACACCCCAGGATCTGGGTTAGGTTTTAAGGCCTGGGAATAGTCCACCATGGCTCTTATCTCTGCCACCTGGGCTCTTAGTTTCATCCTCTAAACTCTTAGTTTTCTCCTCTAAGCTTGTGGCTACACCTTGGTCATCCTTCCTTTTTCACAAAAGTAGCACTTTGTAGGTGACTTTTATCAGCCTGCATCTTGCCAATAGCATTTGGGGGTCCAAATGCTACTCTCCTTTGATTTCATGTTCTCCCTGTCCCTTTCAGTCCAAGCTGGCAGTATTTCTGCTGACCTAAGATTTTCAGAAACTTTGCTTTCACGTGGATTCCATGTTCCTTTTTGGTTTCCTCAAAATAACATTTTCTTAGGAGTCCTATTCTTACGCTTGTTGATATAGCGGTCTTAACGGAGGAAGAGTTGTGACTTACTCCACAAATTTCTCAGCCTCTACTGAGCAAATTCCCCCTTCTGGATAATATGTTCTTCTTGGAAGTAGTCTGTCTGGTGGCAGATTCTTCTCCCTGGTCTCAGATCAGTGGTTCAGCTTCTCCTCCATTCATGGAAGAGACAAAGCACAAGGAGATTTGGGGCTCCACAGAATGCCGGGTAGTAAGTAATCGCGTTCGTTATTGTGCCTGTGCTCCAGCCCTGCCTACATTTGTGCCTCTCCAGATCCCAGTACAGAAGACCAGAGTCCGGAACACCTATTGAAGGCAGGGAGTATGTGACAGTGCTACTAGCCTTGGGGCAAGATTGCATAGTGTTTCCAAAGCAGGTTGTAGGGTGCCTGGGTGGCTCAATGGGTGGGTTAAGCCTTTGCCTTCAGCTCAGGTCATGGTCTCGGGGTCCTGGGATTGGGCCCCGTGTCGGGCACTCTGCTTGGTGGGGATCCTGCTTCCTCCTCTCTCTCTCTCTCTCTGCCTGCCTTTCTGCCTACTTGTGATCTCTGTCAAATAAATAAATAAAATCTTTAAAAAAAAAAAAAACAGGTTGTAGAGGCAACACAGAGGTGGTTCTGTCATAGTTGAGCCAGTTACAATATTTAGCAAGGATATTTGCCAAAAATTAGTTTGCACCTTCCTAGCAAAGGGCCTTCTTAGAAAAGTAATCTTGTGCTGTATTGAGTTATCCAGGAAGATTCAATATATCCTGAGGTCTGTACACAAAGGGCACAGCCAGGGATTTCTGGAGCCTTATTCATCACACTCTTTTGAGAGCACACTCTTAGTTTCTGAAGGAAATGTAGTTTGAATTAGGGGGTGGTTTTCTGAGGCAGGAAAATTAAATAGGAATAGTGAATTTAAACAGGAATCTCCTCTAGCTGTCTATTAAGCTTTTTGCCACTTTGGAGCCCAGGTCAAGTGGGGCTTAAAGTTTATACCACTTAAGGCTCTTTCAAGGAGAAATAACAGAAAACGGTTAGGATTCTTCTGACGGCCTTAGAAGGGAGCTCAGGTGAGGGGTTCTGAAGCTTAAGTGTCATTAGTGTCCTGGTAAATCTGTCTCTACTTGAGACTGTGATGAGCTTGAAACTCATCCATTCCTATTCCCTGAAGGCATTGACAAAAGCTCTTCAGCCTGTGTTATCTTAATTGAGCTTCCTGTCCTGAGCCCCATAGGTGAAAACTTACCTGAGATTATAGTGCAAGTTCACAGTAGGTCTGGAGGGTAGTCCAGGTCTTCTGATTCTCAGTCCAGGGTTGGCCCTTCCACTACATGTAGATAATACTAGTACGTCCTTTACTTTGAAATGCTCCCACTGAAACCTTTTTCTTCCCCAGTTAATGACTTCTCCTCTCACAGGACTTCTTGCTATACAGATCCTGTTCTTTTATGTCCTTCACGTGTCTCGTCTTCCCCACCCTGCTGTCCTTGGTCAGGCAGGCTGCCCACCTGCTAACCCTCAGGAGCCCGGTTTATAGGTTTACCACATATGCCTATATCCGTAAACAATGTCTTGGTTTTGAATAGCACAAATAGAATCTCACTCTGTGTATTCTGGGTCTTGTTCTTTTTACTCACTATTCTTTTCCTAAGATTCATCCAGATTGTTGTGGATAGCCATGAAGTTCATTCACTTTCATTGCTCAGTGGGATTCCTTTATATGAAAATGTGCTATTTATTCTTTGGACTGTTGATGGACATTTGAGGTTCATAATTTTCTTGCTATTGCAGACAGTCCTGTCATGAACATTCCTGTACCTGTCTCCTGGTGCACATGGCCCCAGGAGGATGCCTTAAAACACAGCCTTCTTGCTGTATAGTAATTGACATCTGTTGTCTCAGTCTCCTGACTTCCCTGTTGCATTCTGGCTAGCCGAACCAACCACTGCTGTCATCTCTGGCTAGTCAGTATATTGGCATTCCCTGAATGTTTGCCACTTTGATTGCTGTCTTTTTTGACATCCATGCCTATAGAATTTTCTATGCTTTGTCTCAAACAAAGTCAGCCCCTCTCCCTTGTAAGATTTTTGTATACCATGGAACTGGAGGAGAGGTCAAGTGAATAGCCCCTGGCTGAAATACCACATTTCCACCGATCTCATCAAGCTTTTTCTCATCTCATCAAGATTTTTCTCAAATAAATCCTTCTCAGTTTTATTATATAAATTTGGGCCATTACTAGAGTCCTTAAGTAGTTGTCTTAACAATTAGACCAGTTTCATCGCTGTTTTCTGGGGAGAGCATCTGCCAGAATCTTCACAGCCATTTCAGAAGTCCCACTCGTCGAGTTTTGATACTTTCACTTGGTAAAGATTCTAGGTCATAGTTTGTTTCTTTTTTTCAGTAAGCTCAATTCCATCTTAGGGCTTAAACTCATGACCCCAGCGTAAAGAGTCACTGACTGAGCCAGTCAGGCACCCCAACAGTTTCCTTCTTTCCAGAAGGATCTTGCTCTACTCCACTGTCTTCTCGCTTGCAACATTCCTGAGCAGAAATCCACTGCCATCCTTACCTTTGTTCCTTCTATAGAAGTTGTCTTTTTTTTACTCCAGCTACTTTTGAGATTTTCTTTTTTTTCTTTTTAAGATTTTTAAAAATTTATTTCAGAGAAAGAGAGAGTGTATGTCCATGCACGAGTTTGGGGAGAGCAGAGGGAGAAGGAGAGGCACTCTCAGACTCCACTAAGTGGAGAGCCCCAACACAAGGCTTGATCTCATGACCTGAGCCAAAATCAAGAGTTGGACACTCAAGAGACACCTGGGTGGCTCAGTCAGTTAAACGTCTGCCTTTGGCTAAGGTCATAATCCGGGATCCTGGAATTGAGTCCAGCGTTGGGCTCCCACTTCTGCCTCTCCCTGACGCTCCCGCTGCCTGTCCTCTCTCTCTCTGACAAATAGATAAGTAAAATCTTAAAAAAAAAGAGAGAGAGAGAGAGATGCTTAACCAACTGAGCCACCCAGGGACCCCGATTTTCTTTCTATCACAGATGTTAAGCAGTTTTATTTTTCTGTGAGTTGGTATGTCTTTTTTCATGTTCTTTGTGCTTAGAATTCATTTTGCTTCTTCAATGGATAGATTTAGTTTTCCTCATATTAGTATTTTTGGCCTCTTTTTTAAGTTTTTCCCCTCCTATTCTGGGCCTCCACTTTGCTGCCTGAAATTGTCCCACAGCCCCCTGTTGCTCTGTACAATTATTTTCAGTCCTTTTTCTCATCATGTTTCATTTTGCATAGTTTCTACTTGTATATATTCTGATTTACTAACCTCTTCTGCATTGTTGTTATGAGTTTGTTAATGTTAAATTAACATTTGTGAAGTGGAGCGCAGGGTACTGAATGGAGAGCCAAGTTCAACAAAAGACCACAAAAGAAATTGAAATAGGGAATTTTATTTCTCACAAGTCCTGGAGGAAGTACAGGGCGATGGCATGCCTCATGCCTTCAGGGCACACAGGAAGGTCAAAACAGAATGCAGACAGAGAGAGTGGCAGGACCTGGGGCACATGCCTTTATTAGAGTTTGTGGGTAGAGTGCTTTGGGTTTCCCAGGTTGAGGCCAGGTAGGTCAATTCAAACCAGAAGAGCAGGGTTTTCTCTAAGGAATGCCCTCAGAGACAGTGGAGACTTGATCACAAGGGCTGTTGGGGAAGTCATGTCAGAAACTTATATTTTCTTGTGAGTTTGCAGGCTGCTACACAGGGCTTGTTTGAGGGGTCAGTGTCATTTTAAGCACCCCCCCCCCACCAGGTCACTTGGCCAAAAAAAAATGTGTGTGGGGGCAGCAAAACCCTGGAGTAGCTTAGCTACACTTCCACAACTGTCTAATGTCATTCATCTCATTCAGTGTATTTTTCTTCTCAGACATTGTATTTTTCATCTATGGAAGTTTGATTTAGGTATTTTTTACGTCTTTTATGTCTCAAGTTAACATGTTTCAGTCTTCTAGCTTCTTGAACATACGGGATACAGTTATAATAATTGTTCTAATATGTTTTTCTTCTAGTCATATCATCTGGACTTGCTTTTTTTTTTTCTTTTTTAAAGATTTTATTTATTGGGGCAGCTGGGTGGCTCAGTAGGTTAAGGCCTCTGCCTTCAGCTTAGGTCATGATCCCAGGGTCCAGGGATCGAGGTCCGCATCGGGCTCTCTGCTCAGTGGGGAGCATGCTTCGTCTTCTCTCTCTCTGCCTGCCTCTCTGCCTACTTGTGATCTCTGTCTGTCAAATAAATAAATAAAATTTTTAAAAAAGATTTTATTTATTTATTTGACAGACAGAGATCACAAGTAAGCAGAGAGGCAGGCAGAGAGAGAGAGGGGGAAGCAGGCTCCCCGCTGAACAGAGAG
>NC_081563.1:111217967-111262876 GCF_022355385.1 Mustela nigripes
CTGTCAAATAAATAAATAAAATCTTTTTTAAAAATTTTATTTATTTATTTGACAGACAGAGATCACAAGTAAGCAGAGAGGCAGGCAGAGAGAGAGAGGGGGAAGCAGGCTCCCCGCTGAACAGAGAGCCCGATGTGGGGCTTGATCCCAGGATCCCAGGACCCTGGATCATGACCTGAGCCGAAGGCAGAGGCTTTAACCCACTGAGCCACCCACGTGCCCCACATCTGGCCTTGCTTTTAAGCTTTGTTAGCCAGGAGACAGAACAGCATTTAATTTAGGGTGAATTTTACCCCACTTCTGAGGCAGAATCCTTCTGAATATTCTATCTAACATCCCTGTGAAGTGTGAGGTTTTCTACTCTGGCCAATGGGAATAGGCAGAAAGTCTTATTCAAGGTATGGTCTGATATTCATTGTCTTACATAGGAATATCCAGTTTTTCTAGTACCGTTTGTTGAAAAGGCTCTCCTCTTTCTTTGATCTGTCTGTGCACCTTTGTTGAATATCAGTTGACTGTATATTTACTATTTCCTACAGGCCTCCATGAATGGTTGGCACTCAGGCAGCTCCTTCATTGTCCCTGTAGTAATTTACAGATTGCAGAGTGGTTTTTTCCATTGGGCAGAGATTGTTCAGCATTGAGAAACAGGGGCACTGGTCCCTTGACACCTAGGGCAGTGGACACATCCTGAGAACTTTGGTAACCAAAATAAGTCCTGCCTTTTCAGGATGGGAAGGCCTAGGCAGCAGTCATCTGCTATCTGCTGACTTCATTCTAAACCCTCTTGTGTTTTCCCTGGTGTCCACAGGAAGCTAGTTGGGGACTCTTGAGAAGAAAAGGTCCTCTGCAGCACTGCATATGAAAGAATTATGCAGCTGCATATTACCTACAACATGGGTGACTCAGGAATGGATGTCGAGAGTAGTAAGCGAGTCACAGAAGGACACATGTACTAAGATTATATTTATATGAAAACAAAACAGATGAAACCAAATAATATATGGTTTATAGATACATTAATGTATGATAAAACTGTACAGAATTTAGGATGTTGGTTTCCTTTGGGTAGAAGAAAGATGGCCACTGAGAAAGGGCATTTGGGAGGCTAATGGTACTAGTAATGCTTGATTTTTTAGCTGAGTGGCGAGTGTACAGGCACCGAAATTGTGTTGTTATTGTTTCTCTTTAAACAATATGTGTACATTTCACACGCTGTCACATAGAATGGAAATTATCCAGCCATTGCATCTTTTTTTTTAAATTATGGTATAATGTATTATTAGCCCGAGGGGTACAGGTCTGTGAATTGCCAGGTTTACATACTTCATAGCACTCACCATAGCACATACTCTCCCAATGTCCATAACCCCACCATCCTCTACCTACTCCCTCCCCAGCAACCCTCAGTTTGTTTTGTGAGATTGAGTCTCTTATCAGCCATTGCATCTTATCTCCCCAGCAGAGATAAATAAATACTCCGTCTTCATACAGGCTAGACCATTGGAGGAGTTTTATTTGTGTAGCCAGGTGTCTGAAGGAAGGAAAGCCAAATTCTTCATTGACATTTGGTGTCTTGGTTTGCCCTGAGGGCTCATCCTTCTTTTGGACTCCTGGTGATGCAGAGGTCACTGGCGATGCAGAGGTCAAAGACAGAACCATCCCTTGGTCCCCTGCTGCTTTAGTAGTCAGGGAGAACTTCCTCTTACCTTAGGTTTTTGGACTCACAGAATGGAGAAGGAATGACAGTGGCCTTTCAGTAAGGACACCAAGGATAAGACAGGGGGCCAAGCCCCATGTCAGGCTCCCTGCTCAATGGGGAGTCAGCTTCTCCCTCCACTGTGGTCTCTCTCACTCACTTTCTCTCTCTCAGATAAATAAATAAAATCTTAAAAAAAAAAAAAAAAAGACAAGGAGATCTCCTCAGGAGTTGGTTACTGTGGTCACTGAGAAACCCCCGCAAAGGCATATCCCTTCAGACCAAAGTCTGACAGTTATGAATCCAGAGCAGATACTGGAAGTGTCATCACTTCAAGTGGATTAGGATCTGAGAGACCAGATAACAGGCATTGGACCACCCATTGAGTCACTTCAGCTATTTCATGTATGCTCTGAGGATAATGAAAGTTACTGCTTCCAGAGCCAGGGTGAGGGGTAGCTGTGACCCAAGGTAGCTGTTCTGTGCCAGTACTAAAATCAGCTTCCATTTACTGAGTTCCTGCCCTAGGCCAGGCCCCATATGAGTGCTTTTCCAACACTGCCTTGTGAATTTCTGTCTTCCTCTTTCCCATTTTGTTTCGAGGCTTCAGAGTATAGAGAGAGGAAATGCTAGAGATAATCTCTCTCATCTGTGCTCTTTTTCTGGAAGCGTTGGAAGATGTTGTCCAGGAAGCCTTTGAGTGGTACTAGACTTGCTTCTGAGAAGCTTCATGTTAGAGCTACACAGGTGGAGGGTGAGCCCAGACCTGGAAAGGTACAGATAGTAAGCAGTAGGAGAGCAATTCTTACCTCCTAGTACCTTTTGATCCCTGTTTTTTCTGTAAACAGTAGATAGAGTTATCTTGTGGCCCGAATTGATGAGGTCGTAGTATGAGGAGAGGGCTGAAAATCTTGGCTGGGCCCTGGAGGAGCTGGAGGAGGAGCTAAAACAGCCCCACACTGTGGGCCTCATAAGGCTAAGAAGCAGAGAGCACAAGTCGTCAAATGAGCCATTTGGAGAGGGTAGAGGGGAGGAAGCCGGGTGAGAATTGAAGGACGTCAGATGCCGCAATGACTTGGTCCCCTACGGACTTCTAATCTGTACCCAGCTCCGCTGAAGTAGTAGTCCTGTGACTTTGGGAGAAACCTGTCTGAGGTGTGTCTCCCCATCAGCCCTTTAAGGAGATAGCCTCTTTAGATTGTTAGGAAGGCAGAAAACTGTAAGGTATATGACGTGCTTGGTGCAGTTGGTGTTAACTAGTAAACATCCAGGGCAGATCTGAGCTGTTTCTGAGCAATCGGGGGAAACTAGGGGACTGAGGCTTCAAAGGCTCAGTGACGTCAGTGGATGAGATCAGGGAGTGAGATGACTAAAAGGCTGATGGGATGCTGTAGTCCAAGAGTAGGTTCTGGAGCTGAAGATTTCAGAGATGTTCTGGGTGCTGTTTTACTGCTGTGGCATTGGGATTGAGGAGTAGTGAGCCCAGAATGGGGCGTGGGCCATTTCCCGATCTCTCAGAAGAGACGGACCTTCTTGGCTATGGAAGAAAAGACTGAGCACATTCAGAAGCTGTTTGAAGTGTTGTGGCATGACTTGGAGGGCATTTAGGTGAACAGTGAAGAGAAGAAATAGCTGTGTCTCTGAGGGAATGAAAGTATTGTGCCAGCATGGAAGGTAATAGTCTGGGAACAGCCATGAGGAACCTTGGCTTTGATGCAGGATGAGGCTGGGTCATGGGTTGCCTCTACTCAAGAGGGCCATAGGGCAAGGCTATTTGCAAAGGAGGTCATACTGTACTTGATAGAGGCTGTGAGGCTTACACTCGATGCCTTGGAGTGGGCGGCTGCTGCCCCAGGTGCTGTGGTTAGCATTGTTTCCCTCTGACTGGTCATCTAGTTCTTCTATTGATAGGCTCCAGACTTTCATCTTGTGCCTAAAAACTGCCTCCATCTCCCCCACTTCTTCCCATGCCCCATTAACATGCACACACAAGCATACCTACTCACTAGGCCTCTCTGCTTTCTGAAATCCCACTTTCTCAGTAAGACTTCAGCTTGAGGTCCCCGAAGTTCCTCACCTTGGCCTTTGCTTTTCTTGTCCTTACAATCTCCAGAGCTTTGGGGCTACCTTCCTAGAGCTACAGCTCGAGGAATCAGTCCCTCTTCTTTGTCTTCTGTCCTCTGCTTTAGCAGTTAGATATTGATGACAGTATTCCCAAGCTTGTGCCTTGAACTCCAGGAAGTAATTTCTTTCTTCTACAGATATGAAAACAAAGAAAGAAAGACTGTTAGAAGAAAAGAAAGCACACAGCTTGGACCAACTCCAGAGAGCAGGAGTCTTATGGGTACTCTGGGTGCTTCATTTAAGTCTCCAAAGCAAGCCCTGTCTTAACACTTGTCATTTTAGCTGCCTGTTCTTCTTTGGTCTGCCCCCTAGGGCCCATAATGAGCTATTCTGTATGACCTTGGCCACCTAGAAACAGCAGCTGTCTTTGGACCTGAATCCTTGAACTGAGAAAGCCACATCCATTGTCCACATCCCACCCATCTTCTTTTTTTTTTTTTTTTTAAGATTTTATTTACTTATTTGATAGAGAGATACACAGCACAAGTAGGCAGAGCAGCAGGCAGAGGGAGAGGGAGCAGCTCTAGAGTAGCAGGCCTCTACTGCCTATAATATCTGTTAACTAACTCAGATGTTCTTTTGCTGGGCACAGGGACCTTTAGGTCCCTTCACCAGTCCTTTACCTGAGACCCTGGTGCTCTTTGCTGGACTTTCAGTGAGTGATGTGGTCTCTTTAGAGCCAAATCAGCTTCGGCCAAAATAGGAAAAAGGAGAGTCTGTAAACTCAGTGGTGGAGGAGACATACCCAGAGTCTTTTTCAGTGTGTTTCCCTGCAAGATGCCCACAAGTGAATGTGAATTTTGCCTCTCTCCCAGCAGCAGATAACTTATTCACTTGTTTTTTCTAATTTTATGGAAAGTCTGTGATGCTTCATTTCTCTCTGAAGCTCCAGGAGTGTGCATTGGCTTCCCCAGAACACAAGACTCAGGATAAAAATTGAGTAACTAAAGCATTACAGATACTAGTCTCTAGTTACCAGTGTGGTGTGCCCTGATACATGCAAGGACGTTGGGATCTGGCCCCCAGGATCCAGCCCTCCAGCTCTGACCTGCTCTCTTTTCCTTCCAGGGAAGGTGCACTTCTTCTCTAGGGGTCTTCTGTTTTCTCACCGTCATCATGGGAGTATCGTCCTTTCCAAGGATCACATGAATTCCATTTCATTCTATGATGGGGTAGGTGTTTTATTAGTCCATGGCTTTGATGTTCAGAAGGATACTCAATACTTCTGAGACGAAAACCAAATAACTCCCTGTCCCTGCTCCACCACCATGGGTCAGGATGTCAGGAACCAGCATTGCCCTTGAGGCAGGCAGGCAGGGAGTTCATGGAGAGGCCTGTCCATTTGTTAATCTCACTGCGCCATAAAGGGCTTAGCTGGAAAAGAGTTCTGGGTCAGGAGGGCGAACAGCCACCCATGCCCACTTAACTTATCCCAAAGAGAACCAGAAAGTAGGCTGAAGAAGGCCTTAAATGGCCCTCTCCTGCCCAGGAACCCAAAGGCTCACTCACTTAAGAACTGGAAAGGAGCTGTTTTTGAGTTGATGGGGCTCAACTCACCCATTAGCATGAGAAAGAATTTTAAGAGATCCAGAGAGAAGAGAAATGGCTCACTTTCCCCATGAGGGCTCAGCCCTATTCCTGGACAAACTCAGACTTCCTCTCTACCTTTGTGAAAGTTCTACCCCCAGAGCCACCCTTTAACTTCACCAGTTTGTTTAACATTTTGCCCTCCCCTTGCAAGGAAGTAGGCAACTATGAGTTCTCCCTAGGCTGTTCTCCTCCTGGCCAAGGTACAGCTCATCTCTCAGTATGACACCAGAGTGGAGAGCAGGCCCTCTATTGTGTTTGGTTTCAGCCTCAAAACCAGCCTGTATGGGAGTCAAGACAGACTAGGTGAGGTGGTATGGTCAGATGGCTCAGAAAATAAGTTCTGTGAACAATTCAGAGAAAATTATATCTTTCTTCCACATAGAATTTGTTGTCTTAAAGGGTGTTCAAAAGTGCAAGCAGGCCAACAAGATTGAATGGATGGCATTATTAGATGAAAACTTTGATGAGAGAAGAAAAGGTGAATCATTCAAGTGCTGGGACAATAAGTTAGCTAACTTGGAGCAGGGCAGAATGGATTCTTACCTCATATCAAAAATCAAAATAAACTTCTGATAGACTAAATATTTTAAAATTTCACAAGAAGAAAGAAGAGTATAAAAATGAGTAAGTATTAAAACTTCCAGGGACAGGAAGACTTCGTAAGCTTAGTAATGACACAAGAAATTCCAAAGGAAAAGTCTGTCAGATTTGACCACTTAAGGATTTTAAATATTTTTGCTAATAATTTAATTTATTGACATATACTTTAAATACAATGTAAGTACAATTAACTAACCATTTAAAGTTTTGACAGATGTATACCAATGTATATACTCATGAAACCACTGTCAGAGTTAAGGTACAGACAGCTTTCATCACCCTTGAAGTTTTCTAATGCCCTTTTGCAGTTCCTCTTCCCCTCCACTTCTGCTTCCTGTCACTGTAAATCAATATGCCGTTCTAAAATGTTATATAAACGGGGTTGCCTGGGGTGGCTCAGTCTGTTAAGCATCTGATTCTTGATTTGGGGTCAGCTTATAATCTTAGGGTCCTGGGATGAAGTCCCTTATTAGGCTCCATAGTCAGTGGGGAGTCTGCTTACAGATTTTTCTCTCTCTCCCTGTTTGCCCCTCCCCCTGCTTGGGAGCATACTCTCTCTCAGATAAATAAATAAATCTTTAAATAAAATAAAATGTTGCATAAATGGATATCATACCTTCTATATCCTTCTAAGTTTGACATTTTTCACTCAGTATAATGATTTTTACTTTTTATATTTTTATTATTATTTTTTAAAAATATATTATTTATTTATTTGTCAGAGACAGAGAGAGAAAGAGCGAGCACAAGCAGGCAGAGGCAGAGAGAGAGGCAGGCTCCCCACTGAGCAAGGAGCCCAATGTGGGACTCGATCCCAGGACACTGGGATCATGACCTGAGCCGAAGGCAGTGGCTCAACCGACTGAGCCACCCAGGCGTCCCAGTTTTTTATTTTTTTAAAGATTTTATTTTCATTTTCTTTGACAAAGAGGGAGCACAAGTAGGCAGAGAGGCAGGCAGAGGGAGAGGGAGAAGCAGGCTCTCCTCTGATCAGGGAGCCAGATGTGGGGCTTGATCCCAGGACCCTGGGATCATTACCCGAGCTGAAGGCAGCCGCTTAACTGACTGAGTCCCCCAGGTAAAAACCAGTATAATGGTTTTTAGATTCATCCATGAATAGTATTCCTTGTTTGGGGATAGCATAAAATTTATCAGACTAATTTATAATTTGAAGCTCTAAAAATTAAAGAAGTTCTAGATAAATGAAACGATACTCTATGTTCATGGATAGGAAGACTTAACATTGTTAAGACCACAATTTTACCAAAGCAGTCTACAGATTCAGTGCAATTCCTATCAAAATTCTATGGCATTTTTTACAGAACTAGAAACCCATCCTGAAATTCATATGGAATCTCAGGGTATCCCCAAGTAGCCAAAATAATCTTAAAAAAGAACAGAGGTGGAGAATTCACATTTCCTGATTTCAAAACTTACTACAAAGCTATAGTAATTAAGCAACAGGGTGGTATTGGCATAGAGTCAGATAAATAGACCAAAGAAATAAAGTAGCTCAGAAATAAACTTTCACAGATGTAGCTAAATGATTTTTAACAGGGTGCCAAGACCATTCAAAGGTATCTTCAACAAATGGTGCTGGGAAAATTAGACATCCACATGCAAAGAATGAAGTTAGATCCTGACTTTATGCCGTGTACAAAAAAATTAAGTCTAAGAACCAACACTGTTAAACACTTAGAAGAAAACGTAGGAGCCATTTGCAGTGATGTGGATGGAACTAGAGGGTATGAAACTAAGCGAAATAAGTCAGAGAAAGACAATTACATGATCTTACTGATATGTGGTATTTAAAAAAACAAAGTGGAGGATCATATAGCGGAAGAAAGGAAAAAATGAAACAAGGCAAAATCATAGAGGGAGACAAACATAAGAGACTCTTAATCGCAGGAAACAAACTGAGGGTTGCTAGAGGGGATGAGGTGGCTGGGTGTTGGACATTGGGGAGGGTATGTATTGTGGTGAGCGCTGTATATTGTGTAAGACTGATGAATCATAATCCTGTACCCCTGAAACAGTATATTATATGTTAATAATTTTTAAAAAAACATAGAAGTAAAATCCTCATGACCTTGGAGTAGGCAGTGATTTCTTGGATTATGACACCAACAACACAGACAACAAAAGAAATATATAAATTGGACTTCATCAAAATTGAAAACTTCTGTGCATCAAAATACAGTATCAAGAAAGTGAAAAAAAAAAAAAAAGAAAGAAAGTGAAAACAACCTACAAAATGGGAGAAAATATTTACAAATCATGGTTAGCCTAGCTGGCTCGGTTTAGGATGTTATGACTCTGAATTCGGGTTCAAGCCCCACGTTGAGTATAGAGGTAACTTTTTTAAAGAATTGCATATCGGGGCGCCTGGGTGGTGAGTCATTCGGGCATCCAACTCTTGATTTCAGCTAAGGTTTTGATCTCAGGGTTGTGAAATCGAGCCCCACATTGGTCTCTGTGCTTGGTGGGGAGTTGGCTTGAGATTCCATCTCCCTCTCCCACTCCCCCCCCAAAATAAATAATTAAACTTTTTTAAAAAATCATATATCTGATTAGGGATTGATACCAGAAAGAAGTTTGAGATGACATTTTCAGTTTAGAGGAAAAGACCCTTATACTTCCTTTATCTCCCTCAACTGGGTATTGGAAAGCACATCTATCATTGGACCCCAGTATACCACATAATGTGAAAACAATTGCAGGGAAATTTGTCATTTGTGGCCAGACAGTATTGGGAGGGGTAGTGTCATGCAGATGCTTTTTTCACCGATGCTCCATCCTTGTTCTCTTTAGGACTCCACGAGTGTTGTTGCTGCCCTTCTGATAGACTTCAAAAGCTCGTTGCTTCCTTATCTCCCAGTTCATTTCCATGGATCAAGCAATTTTCTGATGATTGCCCTGTTCCCCAAATCAAAGATATACCAAGCATTTTACTCAGAGGTAACACCAATCATTGGTCAGCAAAACAAATACTACTTTTTTTTTTTTTTTCGTTAGGAGCTTAGATGGTAAGGCCACATCTCAGGGCTAACAGCAAGGTGATGAGAGGCCTGGTGGAGGGGGCTGCTTCTGATCCTCTTGGGTCCTGGAGTGGTGCTTTTGCCATTGAGAGGAGATCCTAAAGGAACTGAACGAAAGGCTTTTTAGCTGCTAAGACAAATCTTCTTTGTCCCTTTAGGTCTAATTAAACTCATTTTTCTTTTAGCTACTTTATTGAATTATCTGACCCTACCTAATGGATCAGAGCTCTACTCTACCTTAGTCTCTCCCTTCCCATGGTTCACAGGCCCTTCCCTTGTGAAGTCCCACCTGGCAGGCTCCATGTTATAGGCACTCGGTACAGATTGCGTGAGGAGGGAGCTTACCAAGAATTATACAACCCACTTAGAGACCAGGCAATAACCAAAGTCAAACACATGGCCAGCCTCTTGACTGGTGACAATGTTCAGAAAGGTGTGATTGCCACAGCCTGTGAAGAAACCGTGTCCCTCTCTCAGGGGAGACTGACCGAACACAGAAGAGAGAAGAGCTGGTCTGGTCGCAGAGTGGCATCTCAGGCTAGTCCATGTCTCCCTCTTACTGCCTGCTGGTCCACCCGCGCTCTTTGTGTCCCCGAGAGAGAACCCTTTCGATTCTCTTCAGCCATCCCTCTGCCTCTAGGCAAGGGTGAATCACTCCTTCTTCTGGCCCTGTCCTCAAGGAAGAACAGGCCCCTGCTACCAGAACAGTGTTACCTGACGCCTTCTTCCGTGCTTCCTGGCCTCTGAAGGAGCAGAATCCCTGGGAGAGGAACCCAGAAAGAAATTCTAGTTTTGAAAAATACAGAACAAAATTGCTGCAGGCCTCTATTTTTGAAACAAACTTGTTTGTTATGATGGTTTTTCTCTGTACTGTCAGTCTCGATTTTCAACAACCATCAAATCCCCATGTGGATTCCATATCCTGTTGTTGGGTTTAAAGTGTTCTTTGCTCAAATTCTGTTTTGTTTAGGTCTTCTCCCCCTGGCAACAGCAGGCTAACTCAGGGCTGTCTTTAAAAGTGATCCAGGAAGATGGATTATCTGTGGAACAAAAGAGATTGTAAGTGGCTGCCTTCAGCGTTTATGCTTGTTTCCCTAAGCTGTGTGTGTCTGCTGTCTCTGCAGGGCAACTTACATTACGTAACACAGGGGGCTTGGCTGCCGAAAGGGCCAGCACAGTCATTCCAGCGCTGCCACTTACAGGTAGCCAGTGCCCTTGGGGAAAGAGAAGTGAAGAGAGATGAAATCCACAAGAATCAGAAACCCATAATATTACCAAGGGTTTCAGGTGAACCTTCCTCTGTGGGCACACCCATCCTCACACAGTAATGCCACATTGTGTTCAAGTCAGTGAGATGCTTGTTTTGGAAGTGTTGACTGTGTCACGGGACTCTGGCTTGAAAGCATCAGAACAAGTTATGTAAAGTATGTGTGCTGTAGGGAGATGGAGTTCTAATCTGTGAACTTTTGATATTCCAGACACTCCAGTGCCCAGAAGCTCTTCAGTGTCCTGGGCCATTCTGTTGGGGAGAAACAGAGTCCTCTAAAGGTCCTCCCAGCCAAACTTCCAGAGCTAGACTGGTGAGCTCCAGTTTGCTGTATGTAAATGTTCAATGTTCTGGCTTTTGAAATGTCAGGAACCTCCATGTTGGTTCTTTCTAAGCTCATTTTTCTTTGTAGCTTCTTAGGGATCAGTGTATAAGGTGGTAGTGATACCATAAACAATTTTATTCTCTAGAGTGAATCTCTCTGAGTTTCTTTTTTAGCAATTAAAGTTTCCTATGTGAAGGAGCAGATTTAGGCAAGGCTAGTGATGTAACATAATAACATTGTCTTTATTTTTCTAGGTTTCTTCAGCATTTCGCCATCAGCAGCATTAGTCGGGAACCTGTGATGAGGACCCATCTCCCTGTCCTGCTGCAGCAAGCCGAAATCAACCCCATTCACCGAGTAGAAAATGACAAGGTACAGCAACTCAGCAAGTATGCTGGGAAGTCACAGGAAGATAATTCCAATAGGCTGCCCTTCAATCTTCTGTCAGTTAACGAAAAGAGCTCAAGCAGAGTCCCTTCCTAAGACTCTCCACCTCCTAGGATGCCGATAGTATAATACACATGAAACCTGCTCTGCACCGTGAGAGTGTATAGGCATCTACAGTGACCCCAGCCAAGCCCCGGAGCAGCCATAAAGCTCTGGCCCCTTGCTGTGCCTCCCCTGGCTTCTCTGTGTCTTTCAAATTCTTGCTCAGTGTGCTCTGTGCCATCAGCTCTTTCTGTTTGTAATAAGGACTTACCTGGCAGCTGGTGACACACTGAGCTTCATAAGAGGAAGGGACTTGTTACTTGGGCCTTGCTGGCATTACCAGGGTAAGGTGATACTTTATAAACATCGTCTTCCCAAGAGTATATTTTAATCCGCTCCCATCTCACATGCCCCTCTTCTTGATACCTCCCACCATTTCTTCAGAACCAGATGTCATAATATGCTCAGAGAGGGCATTATTTATATGCAAACCTAGAAGATGCTCAGTTGCAAAAGATAATAAGAGCACCAAGCAATTAGGAGCCTTGATTTTCCCTTAGGCAAGAGTTTAAAAATGAAAATGACTGCCTGCTGTATCTTATTAAAAGGGTGCTATAGGACTGGCCTTAAAGTAAGGAGGTATCTGTCTATGAGCACGTGTACTGTGATTTGAGAGGCAGGGGCCTGGGCGCTGAGGAATAGGAACCAAGGAGAGGAGGAGGAGGATAATGAAAAAGTTGCATGAAGTACTGCCTGCAGGAGCAGAAAGGGATACAGAGTAGGGGTCTGGTCAGAGGAACTCCTGGTTCCCAGAAGAGAAGAGGGCTCCCTCTCTCTGTTGATGTGACCGGCTCAAATGATGAGTGCCACCAAGCTGAGCTTTAGTCTGAGTTATCTTGTGACCAGGCCCGTTCCGGTGAGTCTTGTATGTTATGACAGAAAACACTCGCTATGTCATTTAAATCAATAACCATTCAGCGATTACCTGGTTCCTTTCCTCCCCTGCTTACTCCTGCTCTGTCAGGGGCTTTCTTCAAGTTGTTTTGGAATTCATACGTGCAGAGGGCCCTGTTTTCATTTGATTGTGTGCTAAGGCTAGGGCAGTCCAGCTCCTCTTCTGGTCAAGACTCAGGAATGCTTCCTACACCCCGTTTGTTTCCTTAGCTCAGTCCATGCAGCTTGGACAGATTGGGCAGCCAGGCGGAAATACCCCATGCCACTCCTCTCCTTCACTGAGCTTACTTACCACACCAGTTTAGCCTGTGACATTTTGTCTGAGACTTCCTTTCTGCCCAGTGTTTTCTGTTGTATTTTAACTGATCTAGTCAAACCTGCTCCATGAAAATTGTATTAGTAACACCACATTTTATATGGTATTTGCTATGTGCCATAGACTGTTCTAAGCACTTAAATATTAACACTCATATAAATTAACTCAGTTAATCATCATACCCACTCTGCAAGATAGGTTCTGTTATGAGCCCAAGGTCACATAGCTAGATGAGTGCTGGTGCTGAGGTTCAGACCTACAGAACCTGGCTCCAGAAATCAGTTCCCATAACCTTTTTTTTTTTTTTAAGATTTTATTTATTCGACAGAGAGAGAGATGACAAGTAGGCAGAGAGAGAGGGAGAAGCAGGCTCCCTGCTGAGCAAAGAGCCTGATGTGGGGCTTGATTCCAGGACCCTGAGATCATGACCTGAGCAGAAGGCAGAGGCTTAACCCACTGAGCCACCCAGGCACCCCAGTTCTCGTAACCTTTTACACAACACACTCTCCCAGCTGAATGATGAACTCATGTGACTTTTCTTTCATATAGGTAATTGTCAGCATTGTAACTGGCCTCCCAGGCTGTCATGCTAGCGAGCTCTGTGCTTTTCTGGTCACTCTGCATAAGGAATATGGCAGGTTAGTATAGCTGCTGCCTTTGCTTTGGGGAAAGGGATTCTGTGCCTGGGCCCCCTAGGCACTGGGAAACCTTCAACGTGTATTGGCCTTTGGTGTGATTGGTATCAGCACAGTAACAATCCATCCATTTAACACGTTTGTACTGAGCACTTCCTATATGCCAGGCACTGTTCCAAGTGTGGGTGACAAATGAACAACTAGAAAGTGAATGAACTAGAACAACTAGTTCTAGAACAAAAACAAATGAACAACTCGAAATGAGCTAGAAAGTCTCTGCCCTTGTGGAGCTTACATTCTAGTTTGGAAATACGATTAAGCAGTTAAGGAAGGTAGTATATTAGCTATGAAAAGTGCTATGGAGAAAACAAAGTAGAAAAGGGTATAGAAGAGTGCTAAGTTGGGGGAGGGAGTACAGCTTTAAATTGGGTGCTCAAGGAAGACCACTGAGAAGGGGACATTTGAGCAGAGGCCTGAGAAAATGAGGAGTGAACCTTTGGAAATCTTGGGACGAGCAGTGTAGCAGCAGAACCAGCACAGGCAAAGGCCTGGAAGTATGCCCTGTTCAGCAGGGCCATTCAGGACCCAGGGGAGTTAGAACTTGGGAGCTGGTGGGTGTGATCCAACTCTGACCACCAGGGGACTGCATCAGTTCCAGTACAGCTGGGACATGTCGGCTTAGGGGAAACTGGGGAAATCGTTCATCCGTCACATTCTGTGGCCAACAGATTACTAAAGAACCCTGGCTAACTGAACAGACAGTATCTAGTCAACATCAAAGTAAGGCATCCCGCAGGAGGCCGTAAAGGAATGGAGAAGGTGGAACTTGCCTAGAAGTTTGGGAGTTCAGGGAGATATGGGGGGTTGGATAAGTTTTAGAGACGTGATAGGGAAATATTGGGCCTCTTTTAAGTACCAAGTGGCTAGCCAGTTCCTCCCTCATATTGCTTTTCCACATTGCTTTTCTTGTGGAAATAGTCTGAATTCTTTACCCTGCTCACTTCCTTGCAAGAGTACCAGACTGAAACCATTTTATTGGATGGTCGTTCGGGAAATGACTGCGTGTTCAGAAGGAGTCTTTCTCAACTCCTAAGTCTGACTGATGCTCATATGCTAACCTGACCTTTTTCCTTATGGCAAGGCATTTCCTATCAGAAGTTCCAGTGATGGTGGTTTCAGGACACGGAGCTCCCCACCCAGTGCTCTCCACCTGCTTCTGTGATGCCAGGGTTGCTTTCTCCTGTGCAGGGTTACCAGGCAAAATGTCTGTGGGAGTACTGGTCACACGTGGATCCACAGGCTGAGTCTCTGGTGCCAGGCTATCAGTTAACCCCCACACTGAGATTATGCTTGCCATTTCCAGGTGGATGGTATACCGCCAAATCATGGATAGTTCTGAGTGTTTTCATGCTGCCCACTTCCAAAGATACCTTTCCAGCGTCCTAGAGGCTCAGCAGAACCGCTCTGCCCGCCAGTCAGCCTACACCCGTAAGAAGACCCGACTGTTGGTGGTGTTGCAAGGGTGAGTACTAGAAGTCTTCTGGGAACAGTGGGGTATGGTGTTGACCTTACCATTTCTGTTGTTTTTTATGTGGCTAGCCTGGGGCACAGAACGACCTCCACATGTTCGTGAGCAGAGTCTGCTCTACCCAGAGAGGCCTTAAGGCCTCTGGTTGCTGTCTAGTGGCCCAGAGTGGCTGCAATTAGCTTACACATTAGTTTTCAGTTTGGTGTCAGAGCACCTGGGTGGTTCAGTCAGTTAAGCGTGCGACCCTTGATTTCATCTCAGGGTTTGTGAGATCGAGTCCCGCATCAGGCTTCACGCTGGGCATGGAACCTGCTTGAGATTCTCTCTCCCTCTCCCTCAACCCTCTCCCTCTCTCTACAACATTAAATTAAATTAAATTAAAAATTAGGTTTGGTTTCAGTATCATGGTATCCCCAAAAGGTAGAGAATTAGGGAAGAGATTTCTGGGCAAGATTCCCTGATAATTCTTATAACAATACCAATCCCTAAGCCTCTTCCTTTGTCGTGTATTTCAGTCCTTCCTCATGTGGAGTTGTAGAGACAACCCCCACACTCTACAGTCTTGAGCCCCACCATGCCCAGAATGGCTGGTCCAGGAAGGTTTCCTGGGACCCTCAGTGGGATGCATAAATAGTCCAGCTGGGCAGGGAGCTCCCTGGTGAGGACAGATTTGACAGAGTGAGTACTACTGCTTCAGGGACCCTGGCTGCAAGGAGCTTACCTTGACGTGTTCTAAGGCCTTCCAAGGAGGTGACTTGTGCAGGCCCACTACCCTTCAGACCCAGAAGATATCATGCCAGGTCAGGAAAACACAGACTGTGGTCTTCATGATGGCTGATAATACAGAAGCTTTCAGCAGTTCTCACAAAGTGCTTTTATGCTATGCTGTATTTTCTGTGCTCATAATAATTACTATGTGCAATTGGCTAATTGTTTCCAGTAAAGAGTAGGCCTGGATCCAAAGCCCTATTGAGTCTCCTGGGTAGATGGTGAGAAGTAGAGAAACGCCAGGCGGGTGGTCCTAAGGCCAGAGGTGGGCAGGACTGTGTACCCTACCAGGCCATCTTTCCTCTCCTTCAGGACTTATTCTCACACCTGCCCTGGGCTTCTCTTCCATCAAACCTTTTGTCCAGCTTATAGGCTAAGGTCATAGAAGACGCAGAGCAAGAGTCTAGGCTTGAAACCACGTGTGTGTGTGTGTGTGTGTGTGTGTGTGTATTTTTAAGTGGGCTCCATGACCAGCACAAAGCAGGGCTTGAACTCACAACCCTGAAATCAAGTCAGATGCTCAATGGACTGAGCCACCCAGGCACCGCAGAACCACTTGTTTTCTTCTGGTTTTCCATTGCTTC
Source organism: Mustela nigripes (assembly GCF_022355385.1). NCBI lineage: Eukaryota > Metazoa > Chordata > Mammalia > Carnivora > Mustelidae > Mustela > Mustela nigripes. The sequence goes on from NC_081563.1 coordinate 111,233,825, forward strand.
TAATGATCAAAGGAATGGATCAGCCCCTGCCAAAGTTGAGGGTCATCGTGGGTGTGAACCTGAAGTCAGTGTCAATTGTATAGTCATTGTATAGCATTGCAATCTTCCGTCACTTGAGAGAGCATCATTGACCCCTTGTCTCTGGCAATACTCGTCTGCAAAAGTGTCAGCTGGCCCAGCTGCTCTGGATGGCAGTGAGCATGTATAGCTAGCCCACTCGTGTGCTCTTACCCAGCATTTGCCTAGTCATAGTCCTGGGATGCTAGGGACCTCAGACTTCCTGAAGGACTCAAGTGGAAATATCAGCTGAGTGCTATGGCTCTCACTAAGACACTACTCTTACAAACAGGGCCCATTCTCTTGTGGCTCGGCAGGGAGCTCTTGGCAGCCTCCTTTTTGCATGACCATCTCCTTTGGGGCTGGACCTTTGAGCTCAGTATTGAGAGGTTGCCAGTAAAGGGAAACTCCAGAGGCTTCTCAAATTGAGAATTGTATTTTCTAAATGTGGCTTTTATCTTCATTTATAGGATTCTTGGGGGAATGTGGTGGTATAAGGCAGGGTTTTCTTTTGCCCCTAGAGTGGCCTGGTTCCATTTGGCTTTACTACAGCCGTGAGGCAGTGGTGTTGACCTTTGATAGCCAGGGGAGTTGCTGTTTTTAAAATCAATATATTTTGAAATGATAAAATTTTAGAAGTAGAGGACAGAGTGAGTGGTGGTTGCTCAGAGCTAGGGATGGGAGTGTGAAGCGGGAGGAAGGTGGGCATGGTTGTAAAAGAGGCAGCACAAGGGATCCTGGTGGTGTTGGAACTATTCAGTGTCTTGACTGTGGTGGTGGATATAGGAACCTACACAGAATTGTGACAGAATTGTCTGGAACTTACACACACACAAAACTGAGGAAATTTGAATTTTAAAATACTAACTTTAAGGAATTTAAGGGATTGTATTTCTTCATACTCCAGAATACTGTAAAGTCATTCTTTAAATTATTTAAAATATTTAAAAACAAAGTCTGTCTCAAAATAAAAATTGAATTAATCTAAAACACTTGCTCAATTGTAGGCTTGAATTGTGAACATAAAACGGGCCAAAAGACACTTGAATAGGGTATCTGTTGTTTAGGAAGAAAGTAAGTTAAAGTCCTACTGGGGTTTTATTTTGTTTTTTTGTTTTGCTTTTATTTTTAATAAAGAGAGAACTAGGGGTGCCTGGGTGGCTCAGTGGGTTAAAGCCCCTGCCTTTGGCTTGGGTCATGATCCCAGGGTTCTGGGATTGAGCTTCACATCGGGCTCTCTGCTCTGCAGGGAGCCTTCTTCCTCCTCTCTCTCTGCTGCCTCTCTTCCTACTTGTGATCTCTATCTGTCAAATAAATAAATAAAATCTTTAAAAAAGAGAGAGAGAGAACTGACAAGAAAGAGGGAAACATGAAAATCCAGGTTTTTGTTTTTTGGGGTTTTTGGGGTTTTTTTTTGCCTTCATCATGCATTTGAGGCAGTTTAGCCAAAGTGGTCAAGTCAAAACTCTGGTAGCTGGAGCAGTGTGCTTCCTCTGTAGTAAGGGCTGCTTCCCCTCCATTTGGAGGCTCTGGCCAGGATGATTAGCAGGCAAGGGCTGGGGAGGGAGGGAGGGTCCAGCAGCCTCCCCGTCCCAGCAAGCACAGCGAGTGATACCAAGAACCTCTCTTTTGCCACAGCAGTTCCCGGTTGTGGTGCCCAGATGCATCACTTAGATACAGTGGTCTCACCAAGGACTTTGGGGCCTATTTTCATTCCAACTTTTTTCTATTGCATGGAATGCTCTGAAAACCTGGGAATTCCCTAGCCACTGTCTCTAAAGGATAACCTGTGGTATTGAAATCGCCAAAATCTATAGGATTGGTAAATCTTTCGGTTCTCTTCTGCCCTGAGAAATGAGTCTCTGGATTCATACCAAACATGGAAAATAAAAAGCTTCCAAAATTAATTAATTAATTAATTTATTTATTTATTTTAAGATTTTATTCATTTATTTGACAGAGATCACAAGTAGGTAGAGAAGCAGGCAGAGAGAGAGAAGGAAGCAGGCCCCCAGCTGAGCAGAGAGCCCGATTCGGGGCTCAATCCCAGGACCCTGGGATCATGACCTGAGCCGAAGGCAGAGGCTTTAACCCACTGAGCCACCCAGGGGCCCCCCAAAATTTATTTTTAGAAGAGGGAGAAAACTAATACTTAGGAGCAAGGCTGGGGGACTTACCCAGAAGAGTTAAATCTGGTAAATGTGACCACAAAAAGATTGGGGCAGTATCTAAGCTTCAGTCAGTCCTGCTTTCAGGTGTGCATAAGGCCCAGCAGTGTGGGGGACTCTTCTGCATCCACGCCTAACCAGACATTGCAGAACCAGGAGAAAGAACCCTATGTGCCAATATACACACATGCCCAGGCAGATGGAGAAACCAGGAGGAGAGGGCTCACTCTAACAGCTCTCTGGCTGTCAGGCCCTCATGGGGGAGCTCTAGAATTGGTTACACCCTGTTCTTGATTGAAGCACTGCTAGTTGGTCAGGACAGAGGCAGACCTTATGGGGCTGGTGAATATTGTAGTTTGGGATAAAGCCAAGTGCCGTTTTGCAGATGAGTTATTTGTAGGAACTCAGGAAGTGGCTCAGGCAGGCTGTACCTATCCCCCTAGCCACCATCCCTGGTTTCCCAAGGGTGCAGGCCCATATGATCAATAAGGCTGCCTTCAGATTTGCCTTCCCTCCGTAGGAACTGACCTTTTGGCGATAGGCTAGGTCAGTTGGGAAAATGTTCTCTACAAGGTAAAGAATGGAGGCTCCTTGGAGTGGCCAAGAGTCTACCCAAGACTGAACATCCAGTTCATTCATCTGTCCTGCTTAGGCATCACAGATTACACCATTCATCAACCACTTTACGTTACTACTTAAAGACAGACTGTAAACAAATGAGAAAATAACAGTATATGTAGCTAATGTTCAGTGCCATGGGGAAGAATTAGGGCAGGGGAAGGTTGTGCAGAACGAGGGTTGCTATGTCATATAGGCTGTAGGAAGTCAGAGGATACCTCTCTCAGGATGCCATTTGAGCAGAGAACTGAAGGGAGCAAGCCCGGCAGACATTTGAGGAAAAGGGTATCAAGAAGGAGAGGGGACAGAGAGTGCCAGTGTGATGTTCCTGGCATGTTCAGGGAAGAGCCAGGAGGTCACAGTGAGTAGATTCAGGTAAGGGAAGGAATAGGAGGAGAAGAAACTCCTAGTGGTGTGGGAGTCAGATCACAGACAGTTTTGGGGGTTGTGGTAAGGGCTTTAAAAAGCTTTGACGCGGGTGCCTGGGTGGCTCAGTGGGTTAAGCCTCTGCCTTCGGCTCAGGTCATGATCTCAAGGTCCTAGGATCAGGTCCCATATTGGGCTCTCTGCTTTAGCAGGGAGCCTGCTTCCCCCTCTCTCTGCCTGCCTCTCTGCCTACTTGTGCTCTCTCTCTCTGTGTCAAATAAATTAAAAACAACAACAACAACAAAAAAAAAACCTTTGACGCTGAGTGGGATGGAAGCCACTCACTCAGTGGCTTAGCACAGTGGGATTAGCACAGTCTTTCTGGCTTCTCTGTTGAAAACAGGTTGGGCAGGGACAGAGACAGAAGCAGGGAGGCCCCTGAGGAGGCTGTGGGGTAATCTATGCAAGAGATGATAACAGTTTGGATCCAGTAGTAGTGGGAGAATGTGAGCAGCAATCTCACACTAGTTATATTTTGAAAATTGAGAAAAAATGGAGTCAGTGATGACTCCAAACAAAAGAATGGAGCTAAAAGAATGGAGTCCCCTCTGCTGAGAAGAACAAGGCCTTGGGAAGAGCAGGCATGGGAAACTGAATCATGAACATGCTAAGTTCTAACTGAAAATATTTATTGGCTCTGGAAGTCTGCAGTTTGAAGAGAGTTCCAGGCAGGAGATACGATTGTGGGTGGGGTTTGACATGTGTCCGCTGACCTACAGGGGTAGCTGATTCTCCATATTTCTCCAGAAGGAGAGAAAGAAGCTATTAAAGGAGATAGACTACCCAGGAGCTCCTAACATGATTGGAAAACAGGCCTAAGGACACCAAGTCCCACCCTTAAGAGCTCCAGGGTCATTTGCAGGCTTCCTTCCCTTTTACTCCTAGAAGTGGTGGGAGATTCTTCCACTCACTCTTACACAGTTAGGAGTACTAATGAGGTTTGGGAATGCAGAAACATTGTGGAATGCAGGGAGGGGCTCTAAATTATAAAGCGGGGTATCCCCAAGGAACCCAGTGAAGGCTCCTCCTTGTGGTTTTCCTTCCACCCTTGCTTACTCAGCCCCTCAGCGTTCTTTGACCCCAGTCAGTAAGCTAATCTTTCTCTTTTCTCCCCAGCTACACAGACGTTATTGATGTCGTCCAGGCCCTGCAGACCCATCCAGACTCAAAGGTCAAGTCCTCCTTCACCATTGGTGCCATCACGGTGTGCGTGGATCCCCTGAGCTGCTACATGGAGCACAGGTATGTACTTCAGATCATCTGCAGCCCACAGGATGTGGTGCCTTTAAATGCACAGAAAGCGATTTTCTTCCACCCACCGGAAGGAGACACATCTTTATGTGCGTTTGTCTTTTGGAATGCATTAGTCTACCTTATATATAATGAATGCTCAGTTGTTGCTTGATTAATACTAGGTTCTCAGAAGACACCTATAGACCGGAGCCGCTCACCACTTTTCTTTGTGTACTGAAAAGTTGTCCATCTAGGGCAGTGGGACTTGAAACAGCTTCTCCCAGAAAGAAAGAAGGCCCATGACAGCCTTTTCTTTTCCTCTTTACTATAGGGGAAGTGCTTTTTTTCCAGAGTACTTAGAGTATCTCATAGATAATTTTTCCTATGGTTAAGCCTTTTTTTTCCCCCTCATATTTATTTATCTGAGAGAGAGAGTATGTGTGTCTTAGCAGGGGGAGGGGCAGAAGGAGAGAGAGAATCTCTAGCAGACTCTCCGCTGAGCAGGGAGCCCAATGCAGGCCTTGATCCCACAACCCATGAGATCATGACCTGAGTTGAAATCAGGAGTTGGCCACTCAGCTGACTGAGCCACCCAGGAACCCCTATGATTAAGCAATCTTAAAGCTGTCTTACCTCGGTTAATGACATTCATACTCACTACTAATAGGTGAACTTTGTTTTTTTTAAACTTTGGAAGTAATATAATAGCATCAATGAAAATTGGATAATAGGGGCACCTGGGTGGCTCAGTGGGTTAAAGCCTCTGCCTTCAGCTCAGGTCATGATCCCAGGATCCTGGGATCGAGCCCTGCATTGGGCTCTCTGCTCAGCAGAGAGCCTGCTTCCCTTTCTCTCTCTGCCTGCCTCTCTTCCTACCTGTGATCTCTGTCTGTCAAATAAAAAAAATATTTAAATAAATAAATAAATGTCTTTCTAAAAATTAAAAAAAAAAATTGGGTAATAATTGGGGTGCCTGGGGCGCCTGGGTGGCTCAGTGGGTTAAGCCTCTGCCTTCGGCTCAGGTCATGATCCCAGGGGCCTGGGATCGAGTCCCGCATAGGGCTCTCTGCTCAGCAGGGAGCCTGCTTCTCCTCATCTCTCTCTCTGTCTGTCTCTCTGCCTGTCTGTGATCTCTCTCTCTGTCAAATAAATAAATAAAATCTTAAAAAAAAAAATAATAATTGGGGTGCCTGGGTGACAAAGTTGGTTGAGTGTCTGCCCCTTGGTTTCAGCTCAGGTCATGATCTTAATAAGGTCATAAGATCCAGCCCTGCTTGGGCTCTGCATTCAGTGAGGAGTCTGCTTAAAAGATTCTCTCCCTCAGTTCCTCACCACACCCACATGCATGTGCTCTCTCTCTCTAAAAAAAAAAAGAAAAAAAAAGAAATAAAAAAGGAAAGAAAGAAAATTCGGTAATAATTTACCCATAATCTCACTAATTCAATGTAACTATTATCATTTTTGTGAATTCCTTGTCTTTTTTATCTGTGTCTTTTTACAGTTATGGAATACATACAATTTTATATCCTTCTTCTTAGATTAACATATAACAAGTTATGTAATTACATATTATATAAGTTAATGTATTTATGTTCCAATATCACAGTGGTAATTGCATTTTGATTAATTATATAGTCATTTTGTGTGTGGATGGACATGCTTATCTTAGCGGTTTCCCTGCTATTAGTCACATAGGTTGCCTCCAACTTTTCACTGTTACAAATAATGCTGTGAGAATATCTTTATCCATATAAATTTCTTTAATTTCAGATAATTTCCTTAGAAAATTTTCTTCAAAGAGATAGTTAATTCAATGATCAGTTTTATAACTCTTTATTCACATTTTAAAATTGCTTTCTGAGTGGGTTTCACAGTTTACACTGCCCCAGTGGTATCTAGAAGTATCTGTTTCATCCTCAGAGCACTCCTTACTAGGGACAGGTTCAGCACTACCTTTTCCCTTCACAGAGCTATTTGTCTAGTAGCCCAGTGGAGTATATCCTGGGTCTGTAGTCATGTGGTCTTTCTGGCTAGTTCATATTACTGGTATCCCCTGGGAACTGATTGATGCACCCTTAAACCTTCATCTGAAAGAGCTCTTTTCCTGTTTGAGTCCCAAGTTGATATCTTTAGATTTCTCATATAAATTACATTAGAGGGGCGCCTTGGTGCCTCAGTCCTTGATCAGTCATGATCCCTGGGTCCTAGGATCGAGTCTCACATCGGGCTCCCTACTCGGTGGGAGGTTTGCTTCTCCCTCTTCCACTCCTCCTGCTTGTGTTCCCTTTCTCACTGTCACTCTGTCAAATAAATAAATAAAATCATTTTTAAAAATTACATTAGAGGCTACTTCCCTTACCACCTCGACTGATACCAAGAAACATCTTTACTATCTCTCATCTCTTTAGCTGTGACTTAGGTTCTGCTTTCCCGTAAAAAGCCAAGGTGGTCTGTTTTCCTTCTGTCTGAGGTTAGGTTATTGTAGTGAATGCTGAGCATCACCCCGTACTTTGGATTGCCACATTGACTCTTACATGTCACCCTTCCTACCAGTCCTGTTTCTTCTCCTCAAGCTTTTGTTTAAAGATGAACTAAAGGGGCACCTGGCTGGCTCAGTCGGAGGAGCATACAACTCTTGATCTCATGGTTGTGAGTTCGAGCCCCATACTGGGTATAGCGATTACTTAAAAATAAAATCTTTCAAACAAAACAAAACAAAACAGGGGCCCCTGGGTGGCTCAATTGCCTTCAGCTCCGGTCATGATCCTGGAGTGCTAGGATCAATCCCCATGTCGGGCTCCCTGCTCAGTATGGAGCCTGCTTCCCCAGCTCTCCCTCCACCACTCCCCCTGCTTGTGCACTCTCTCTCTCTCTTTCTGTCAAATAAATAAATAAAATCTTAAAAAAATAATAATAAAAAATAAAGATGAACTAAAGCAGAAGGAGGTATAATGTGTGACTAGATACTACCACTTAAAAAGAGTTGGAAAAGATAGTAATAAGCAAACAACAGATGGAGGTTATACTTTAGAAGAATTAGCCTAGACAAAAAAAAAAAAAAATTAAGGAGAAGAGTTAACAGGGTAGGTGGGAACAGTTCAAAGAAAATAAATGGTCTGGGGAAGGGGGATCTTGGAATGATGTAATATTCTAAAATTGAATTATGGTGATAGTTGCACAATTCTGTAAATTTATTTTTAAAATCATTGAACTATATACACTTAAAATGAGTGAATTTTATGATATATGTAAGTTATACTTCAATAAAGCTGTTAAATAGAAAAGATCAGGGGGACTAAAGAGTTTAGCTAGCAGAAGCAGATGGAAAATGAACTGCTAGAGCCCTAGAAAGAAAACAGACAATAATAAAACCATTATACCATTGAAAATCTCAAAGTACTGAGAAGTAGAATAGACCCTGTAAAAATTTAAGTCTGTCAGAGAACCTCAAGCTTGAGAAAATAACAAAATGAAGAGAAAAATAGGGGCGCCTGGGTGGCTCAATGGGTTAAGCATCTGCCTTCAGCTTAGGTCATGATCTCAGGGTCCTGGGATGGAGCTCCGCATTGGGCTTTCTGCTCAGCAGGGAGCCTGCTTCTCCTGTCTCTCTGCCTGCTGCTCTGCCTACTTATGATCTCTCTCTCTCTCTATCAAATAAATAAATAAATAAAAGCCTTTGAAAAAGAAAAATAGACAAAGAAATGAAGATCATTAGAGGAAAGAGAGGGAGTGTAGAATACAGACTTAGATTTTGTGGGTGCAGAAACCATTTCTGTTTAATGCTTACAAAATATCATTGAATAATGGGTGTGCCAACATTTGACGAATTGAAAGTCCTTAAGAGAATTTAAATAAGTGAGAAGTATATAAAAGTACTGAAGATGAGCATATAATCTATTTAAGTATAGAAATAAGGCTATGTTGTATGAATTAGGGCTGTGGATTATAAAAATATAAGTAACAAAATCATGGGTGTTAGAACTATGAGTATACTAATTTCTTCATTTTTTTTCATACTGAGAGATCAAAAGTATTAAGTCAGTAACTCAGAGTTACTGATTTATTCACTTTTTAGAAATCATTGAGGTATTTCCAAATTTACCTTTGAACTCCTTCCAGAAAGTAATTTACTATAGGGGTTTTACTAATGCTCTGTTGGAAAACTAATGATTAGTCCCTGCACATGGGCTATGGGCTATTATATTCCATGTGCAAGAGGTCCACGTGAAATAGAGTAAGAGAATTGTGGCACCCATGATCAAGGATGGAAAGATATTAAATAAAGTTAAACCCATTCCGTTAAAAAAAAAAAATTTAAATTAAATGGCCAGTGTTAAAGCCCATAAATTTTTTTAAAAAAGCAAAATTTTTTACATGGCCAGCTGTGGAAAATTTAAAATATGGCCACAGCCCTTTCCATCAACAGTTGAAGAGTTGAATCTACTTCTTACACTTTGAATTTGGGTTTGGGCACGTGACTTGCTTTGCTCATTGAGACATAAGAACCAAGTAATAAGCAGAGGCTTTTAAAGAATTTACACATTGGGGCTTGCACTCTCTTGCCTCTGAGAGCTGAGACCACCATATGAAGAAGCCTGGGCTAGGTTGATAAGAGGGTGAGAGATCACGTGGAGAGATAGGCCTAGCCATCCATCTCCCCAGCTGAGCTACCCCAAGCCAAAACAACTGCCCATCTAATCCACAGAATTATGAGGAATAAATACATCATTGTTATTTCAAGCCAATTTAGTTTTGGGCTGGTTTATTACATAGCAACAGTGTAGGAAAATTGGTACATTCGTATAGTATTGATAGAAATATAAAGTGATATAATGTATTTAAGAACAAATTTGGCCATTCCTTCCATTGCTAGAATTTTGTAGAGTTGTATTTGTACAAATGTTCAAAAGATATATATGTGTAGGGGAGTTTGTTTCAGACAGAATTCTTAATTCTAAATAGTAGAGCCTATTCCGGTATGTTTTAATGGAAAGGGATTTACTATAAGGACATTATAGCTTGCTGAGTCTCCGGGGTGGCCAGGCTGTATTGGCTAGGCAGCCAGGAGCAATGCTCAATCCTCTCAGGGCTTCCTTCCCCAGAAAATGGGGTCTGCTTACCATACATCCTCTCACTCACCTTGCTCACTGCCAGTGGGAGTCTTACAGTAATCTGGTTGGTAGAACATAGGTCGCATGCATGCACCAGACTGCAAGAAAGACTGGAAAAGTAGTTTTGTGCTATTTACAAAAGAGATGGACTTCCTAAGTTCAAGCCTAGGAAAGTTGTTTAGAAGTCCTGAACAGGCTGAAACATGACAGATATGCTATGCAATGTTCAAAACAACACCATTTATAATACCAGGGCACCTGGCTGGCTTAGTAGAGCATGTGACTCCTGATCTTGGGGTTGCGAGTTCAAGCCCACATTGGGTATAAAGGTTACTTAAAAAAATTAAAATATTGGGGCACCTGGGTGGCTCAGTGGGTTAATAAGCCCTTGCCCTCGGCTCAGGTCATGATCACAGGGTTCTGGGATCAAGCCTCACATAGGGTTCTCTGCTCAGTGGGGACTCTGGCCCACCCCACACCGTTGCCTGCCTCTCTGCCTACTTGTGATCTCTGTCTGTCAAATAAACAGTCTTATAAAAATAATTTTTTTAATCTTTATTTAAAAAAAAAAAACACCACTGTTTAGGCATGCCTGGGTGTCTCAGTTGGTTAAGTGTGCAACTTTTGATTTTGGCTTAGGTCATGATCTCAAGGGTTGTGAGATCGAACGCATCAGACTTCACACTCAGCATGGAGTCTGCTGGTCCCTCTCCCTCTGCTCCTCCCTTTACCTCTCTCTTAAATAAATAAATAAGTAAAATCTAAAAAAACAAAAAAACAAAAAAAACAACTGTTTATTATATTGAACTGGAAATAATCCAAATGCTCATTAGTAAGACTTAGACTGGTTAAATTTGGAGATAGTCATATAATGGAATACTATGCAAGCATTTTTTAAAAATGAAGTAGATGTCTATGTACTAACACATAACATCCACAATATTTTGTGAGGTGAGAAAAGTAAATTGCCAAAACAGTATGTATTTTTAAAATGTTTATTTGTATCTGTATAGAAACTAAGAGGACACATACCAGACTGCTAATAGTGGTTCCTTCTGGGAGATGGCCACTACCTTGGAGACAAGTTCTGGATAATGAGGAAACCATTTGAGATTTTTGTAGTATGCATGTGTGCTGCTTGTTAAAAAAAAAAAAAAAAAAAATATATATATATATATATATATATATATATATAAACAATTTTATTGAAGTATAATTCACATATCATAAAATTTACTCTTGTGAACTATACAGTTCAGGGGCTCAGTTGGTTAAGCAGCCAGCTCTTGATCTCAGGGTCATGAGCTCAAGCCCCACAACATGCCCCACATCCATCTCCATGCTGAGTGTGGAGCCTGCTTAAGATTCTCTCTCTCTCCCTCTGTCCCTCCACCATCTCCACTCATGCTCTCTCTGGCTGAAAAACAAAAACAAAAAAAACATATACCATTTAGTCAGTCCCCATTTCTTTCTCCACCCTACCCCTGGCAACTGTGAATCTACTTTCTGTGGATTTGCTTATTCCAGACGTTTCATATAAATGTAATCATGTAACATGCAGCCCTTTGTATCTGGCTTCTTTTACTTAGCAAAATGTTTTCACGGTTCATGTCTTTTTTTTTTAAGATTTTATTTATTTATTTGACAGAGATCACAAGTAGGCAGAGAGACAGGCAGAGAGAGGGGAGGAACCAGACTCCCTGCTGAGCAGAGAGCCCGATGCAGGGCTCGATCCCAGGACCCTGGGATCATGACCTGAGCAGAAGGCAGATGCTTAACCCACTGAGCCAACCAGGTGCCCCTCATGGTCCATGTTTTAGCATGTGTGAGTAACTTCATTCCTTTTAATAGCCAAATAATATTCCATTGTATGAATATACCACATCTTATTTATTCATTTTGGGGCTACTACAAATAATGCTGCTAGAAGCATTTGTGTACAAGATTTCATGTGGTCAGGGCGCCTGGGTGGCTCAGTGGGTTAAAGCCTCTACTTTCGGCTCAGGTTACGATCCCAGGGCTCTCTGCTTGGCAGGAAGCCTGCTTCCTTTCCTCTCTCTCTCCCTGCCTCTCTGCCTACTTATGATCTCTCTCTGTCAAATAAATAAATAAAATCTTTAAAAAAGAGAGAGAGATTTCATGTGGTCATGTTTTTATTCTCTTGGATATTTACCTAGGAGTAGAATTGCTGGGTCATAATGGTAATTGTACATTGAACCTTTAGGAACTGTTATCTAAACCCACTACAGCATTTACTTTCCCACCACAGTGTATGAGGGTTCCAGTTTCTCCACATCCTCACCAATACTTGTTGTTTTCTGTCTGTATTGTATAGAGTGGTATCTCCTTATGGTTTTACTTTGCATTTCCCTAATACTAATGATACTTAGCATCTTTTCATTGCTTATTGGCTACTTGTATGTCTTTTTTTTTTTATGGTAGAAAAGTCTATTAAATAATTTGCCCATTTTCAAATCGGGCTGTCTTTTTTTTTTTTTTTTTTTAAGTAATCTCTATACCCAACATGGGGCTTGAACTCATGACCCCAAGATCAATTGTTACATGCTCTGAACAGCATGTAACAACTGAACCAGCCATGCACTTTGGGTTGTTTCTTTTTGAGTTACAAGAGCGCTTCATATATTCTGAATCGAAGTCCTTCATAAGGTAATTTGATTTGCATAAATTCTCTCCCATGGATTATCTTTTTACTTTCTAGATGGTATCCTCTAGATCACAAAAGTTTTCTATTTTAATGAAGTCCAGTTTATTTTTTCTTTCATTGCTTGTGCTTACGATGTTATATCTAAGAAAGCATTGCTGAATCCAAGGTCACAAAGATTTATCCCAGTGTTTTCTTCTAAGCGTTTTATAGTTTTAATTCTTGGATTTCGACCTATCTTCCATCTTGAAATAATTTTTACATGCAGCATGAAGTAGGGGTTCAGCTTCATTATTTCAACATGATGATATCCAGCTGTCCCAGCACCATTTCTTGAAAAGACTTTTCCGTTGAATTGTCTTGGCACTCTTGTCAAAAACCAACTGACTATAAATGTGAAGGCTTATTTTTCTGGGCTCTCAGTTATATTCCACTGATAGACATGTCTGTCTTTATGCCAGTACCATGTTGTTCTGATTATTGTAGCTTTGTGGTAAGTTGTGAAATTGAGAAGTGAGAGTCCTTCAACTTTGTTCTTTTTCAAGATCGTTTTGACTATTCTGAGTTCCTTGCATTTCCATGTAAATTTAAGGATCAGCTTGTGAATTTGCAAGAAAAGACAACTGAGATTTTGGTAGGGATTGCAGTGAATTTATAGATCTGAGAAGTATTGCCGTCTTAAAAATACTGTCTTACAATCCAATACTGTCTTAAATCCTCATTTATTTAGGTCTTAAATTTCTTTCAGCAATGTTTTATAGTTTTCAGTGTACAAGTCTTATGGTTCCTTTGTTTAATTTATTCCTAACTATTTTGTTCTTCGTGATGTTATTGTAAATGGAATTGTTTTCTAAATACCATTTTTGTATTGTTCATTGCTAGTGTATGGACATGCAATTGATTTTTGTATATTGATTTTACATCATATGTTCTTGGCTGAACATATTAGTTCTGTTAGTGTTTTGTGTGTACTGTTTAGGATTTTCTATATATAAAAGCGTGTCATGAGTACACAGAGAGAGTGTTACTTTTTTCTTTCCAATCTGGATGCCTTTTATTTGTTTTTTGGCCTCATTCCCCTGACTAGAACCTCCAATATAATGAGTAGAAGTAGCAAGAGCAGACATACTGTCTTGTGCCTCATCTGAAAAGGAAAGCATCTAGTTTTTAACCATTAAGTATGGTGTTAGCTGTGGGCTTTATATTCCTTTTATAACAGGAAAAGATTTTTTGAGACTCTAAAACTTAATTCAGTTTTGGGGGGTTTTTTTGTAAAGTGTCTACCTTAGCAAAAATAAAATTTACATCATTGCTTCCAGACCATGGTTAAAACAGAAACAAAAACAGGTAGGAGCACAGTAGGGTGTCTTTTTCCATTCTGTGAGGTGGGGGTTAGTGTGGCTTCTTTAATTTAAGGGTGGGCTCAGTTTGGATTCGGGGTGGGTCTTTGTGAGATTGGTCTGGTGTCTTTATTCTAGTGGATTTCATTCAGTGAGTATCTGTTGGGTCTGCTGTGTGCCAGGGACCATTCTGATAATTGAGGGGGCCCCAAAGAACTAGTCATCCCAGATCTATGCTCATGTGGTAGCTACAGTTTTATAGATATGCATGTAGGAATTGTGGGGCCTATGTTTTGGGGCAGATTGGAGTAGTATTTACTAGAATTTTATATAAATCAGGTAATTGGTTGGTGCACTACGTAATGGAGGATATCATACTATGTGAGACTTATAATCACGGTCATTTCTGTTGAAGAGCTGGTCAATAACCTGTATATACATTGTATATATATTTTAATGAACTTGTCTTCTCTGTTTAAGAGTCCCGTGCCAGGCATTCTTCAAAAATACTACAATTAAAAAAAAAAAAAAAAAAACTACAGTTTAGTAAGGAGGATTATATGTAGAGAGGAAAAGCAAAGAGCCAACACTTGTTTTGGGCTATTTGTCTTGCACTGTGATTCTTACCCCTCTTAATCCTCAATATACCCCTTTAAGGTAGGCATCACTACCATGTTTTACCATGAGGAGCTGATGCTCAGAAAAGTTAAGTAGTTTTCCAAATGCAACACTAGTGACATGTGTCCAGTTAATCATGATTGAGGTAAGAAGTGCCATAACAAAAGATTTGATGCAATATTATAAGAATTATAAAGAAGTAATGATAACTCCTAGTTGGATTAGGAAAGAAAGCCAACATGAATTTGAAGGACAGAGATGCCAAAGATGCCAAAATATGAGAAATTGCATTCCATTTGTAGAGAGTCATCAATATGCGCAGTTCTGTGTAGCAGTCAGAGGTTTGAAGCGTAAGCTTCCAGCCTGTGATTGGATAAGAGGCCTTGAGAGAGAACGTTGCTTGTCTTGTTGAAGACATCTGTAGTGTGAATTGCTGAGGACTGCTGTGAGGAAGCATGCAGGATGCTGAGAGGGGCCTTTAAGGGCATATACTCTTAAGTCACAGGCACTGATGGGGACAAGCCCTTTCTAAGAATATATTTGCTATGTGTCAGGCCAGTCAGACTGAGTGCAGTGAAGTCCTTGAGTTCTGTTCTTGGGAGACTCTGGTGTAGAATGCATGTCTCTTACTTGTTCCAGGGCTCTTGATCTTGCTCAGAGCACATGGGGATTTCTCTGTCGAATTCCTCAGAAAGTATGAGGGACTCAGGCAAGACAACTACATCAGCAGTCCAAAGTGGTATTCATCCAGCTCACTTACCCATCAAATTTGGTTCCAGATGGTATTTTCAGAAAGCAAATAGAAGGATGAAAACTTGCTACCACAAAGGAGATTGCAGGAGAGAAATTCCCCCGTGGTGATTTGAACATCAATACTATCTGCACCTAGACCAGCAACAATTCAGAAGTGTGGCTTCAGCAAGCATCTCATTTGTAGGGAAAGAAAACATGGGAGCTCTGTGGTGCTAAACAGACCTGGGTCCTTATGTAAGCCCTCCCACTTCTTAGCTTCGTGTGAGGCCTTGGGCAAAGTGCTTAGACTGCTTAGCTATCATAAACCCACCCACTCTTCGCAGCTTGTAAGTATCTGAGGCATGGAGTAGACATGAGGACAGAACAAGACCGAGCATGAAAACCGCTCGCACAGTACCCCGCCCAGAGGAAGAACTTGGTAAAAGGCATTTATTCTCATTCATATTAGCTGTCTTTCCTGAGAAGGGTACTATGATGCTTCAGGAGTTTAAAAGCACTGGAGAGTGTGAGTTTTTCTCTGAAAAGTTTTTCTTAGTTAATTAGCTCACACTTTGAATCAGTCACTCTCACCTGCTTCATCTGTGATCCAATTAGTTTCCTGCTATCCTTTCACCATTAGAGCTCAGAGTAAGGTTGAAGGGGAACTGGGAATCTAGCATGCACATAAAGAGAGGCATGGTAACTTTAGTACCGAAGACCCTTGGCAGAGTTAAGGGAATATAATATTTCTCATTTTCCCTTGAAACTTCCCCTTTATGGTCAGGACAGTGTCTCTTTTAAAAAAACAAAAAAAAACTTTCTTTTCTGTTTCCTATAGAGTTTAGGCCTGTATCCCATCTTCAACATTACATCAAGAGTTGGCCACATAAGGCTACTTCTGTGAGGTCCTGGCTTAGAGAGCTTTGGTTCAAATCTATGAAAAATGATTTTTTTAATAAAGATTTTATTTATTCATTAGAGAGAGAGAGAACACAGCAGGGGGAGAGGCAGGGAGAGAAGGAGAAGCAGACTCCTCGCTGAGCTAGGAGCCCAATTCTAGGATCAATTCTAGGATCCTGGGATTATGACCTGAGCCAAAGGCAGACGCTTAACCATCTGAGATACCAGGCACCCCGAAAACCAATTCTTTTTTTTTTTTTTTTTTTTTTTGGTATTTATTTATTTGCCAGAGAGAGAGAGAGAGAAAGAGAGCAAGTGAGCACAGGCAGGCAGAGTGGCAGCGGAGGCAGAGGGAGAAGCAGGCTCCCTGCCGAGCAAGGAGCCCAGTCTGGGACTCGATCTCAGGATGCTGGGATCATGACCTGAGCAGAAGGCAGCCACTTAACCGACTGAGCCACCCAGGTGTCTCCGAAAACCAATTCTTAATGCTTAGTACTGCCTACCACTTGCCCCTTTGAATAAGTCAGCTTGGATACATTTTTGTGGAAAATAATAAATAACAATTCTGACATTAATGGTTTTTAAATATTTCTTTCTTTTTTTTCCCCTCTAGATTTCTCTTTCCTAAATGTCTTGACCAGTGTTCACAAGGTAAGCAGTATGTTTTACTTCCTACTTCTGCATGCCTTTCAAATTCTGTTTAGATGCAACAGACTTTTCTTCACACTCCTTCCTCCCATTCAAAAGTCTGAAACAAACAAAATTCATCCAGGGAAATCTTTGACGTCTTTTTCTTTCTTTCTTTCTTTCTTTTTTTTTAAGATTTTATTTATTTATTTGACAGAAAGAGAATGAGGGGAAACACAACTAGGGGGAAAGGGAGAGGGAACACAGAGGGGAGAGGGAGAAGCAGACTCCCCATGGATCAGGAAGCCTGATGTGGGGCTTGATCCTGGGATCATGACCTGAGCCACCCAGACACCCTGACATCTTTTTCTTTTATCATATTTGATAGGCAGATTTCTTCCTGAGTTTCTCTCTTAAGATGTTAAGCTGTCATGACAATAGCTTTCCTGAGCGGAGCTTAAGTCCATCTTAATATCAGTGGATTGAAAAGGTACTAGGTATTCCTAGCCTTTGGATCAACAAGATTTTGATGCACTTCTCTCCCATCAGTGCACAGTATAGTCCAGTAGGACCTTCTCCTTTAATACCCTCCTATATGCACTGGAATTTTCCACACCTCCTTGGTAGCATTTAGAAAATTCCACCCATCCAGTAGGTTACATTTGACCTTGCATTGTCCTCCGTTCTGGTAACCCTGGAAGCAGCACTTTTTAGTCATATTAACTATGGTGCCTAGAGACCCAGAATAAATTCTGAATTTCCTGCAGTGATGATAAAATGCTCATTGTTGTCAGAAGACCTGGGGTCTGAGCTTCCTGAGCCAGCCCAGCAAGAAGAAATCAGACAGAAGAAAATAACTTGGTGTCCCCAGCACAGTTTTACCCTGCTGATCCCATTACCAGTCCGCAGGGAGCGGAGACAACTGAGTATACCAGAGCTATTGTCTTGGGAAACAGCTGAGCTGGGTGCTGTGCAGGGCAGGGGCCAGGTAACTGGAGGGAGGAATGTGTGTGTTGGACTGACACACCAGGGAGTCTCAAGTCTAACTTTTAGAGGCCTTTGTTGCTTTCCAGGCACTGTACCTCAGAAGCAGAGTGGGATAGAGGTGGCTGGGTCCACTCACAGTATCCAGTCCAGGTAGATGAAGATTTTATGGAGGTTGGGTCTGTGAAATGTGGAACATCTAGGATCACTCTCTGGTCCTTGAATATATGTTTGCAAGTCATGGTCAAAGCCAAGGGTGTGGGTTATAGTCACCCCCTGTCCACCACATGATTATTGCCATCCTAATGCACCTTGGCTCCTTGGCACTTTCTACCTCCGTGCTCCTTTGTTTTTTTGCACACAAAGCACAGCTGGTTAGACTCCCCTGGCTGAGAGCCTTGGGAGGTGCTCTCTCTTCATTGTCCATGAACCTGGGCCAGTATTACAGGAGGAAAGCCCATTTAGGCCAAGACAGACTGGATTCTCTCTGGCACTTGGCAAACAGATTTCATTAACACTGCTTCCTTACTTAGTGTTCAAAGGCAACTTGTGTCAGATTCTGTGCATATGTACAGATAAGGATGTGATCAGATGTGGGCAGATGACCTTGGGGCCAGAGATAATGTTTTTCTGAACTCCAAAGGACTTATAGAGTAACAGTATCTTAGTAATTATCTTCCTCTTGCATCTTGGCCCAAAGGACCCTATGAACTGGTCTGACCTGGCTCACCACGGGCATGGGCTATCCAGGGAGGGAGGAAATAAAAGGCAAGTATTTCTTTTATCCTCAGAGATTTGGTGGCTAGCCTGGCAATGGGATCTGCCACCAGTAGACAAACACTTCATGTCCCAAGGGAGCATGTTGCCTCCCTTTGCTCCTGTTCATGGGTCAAGCTCCCTGATTCATTGCTTTTACACAAAGGATTGTTTTACAATGAGAAAAGGACTATATCACAGCCCCAAGATGATGTGTGTTACAGAAATCCAAGGATTAGGAAATAATCTCAAGAGTTTAAACAGCAAACAAGACTCAGTATAATGCTGATTGGAGAGAAGAACAAAGACTTTTTACTACCATGTCCTGCCTTTAGTATCTATAGGTAGATAAAACAAACTTTGCTTTCTCCTGGGCTTCTGAAAGCCTTTAGCCCAGACTGGGACAGTCAGACTTAAGAGGTTGTTTCCCCAGTCGGGGGAATGGGCAGGCCAGGCTCTCCACTCACTCACATCCCAGACTGGTAGGACTGTGGCCAAATGTGGGTATCCATTCTTTGACACAGAGCATAAGGAAGCTCCTGGTCCAAGCAAGATGAAACCACCCACAGTGGCCTCTTCACCCTGTGCTCCAGATTACTGCTATACCTGCCTCCCAGCTGGCATTTCCTCTTGGCAGGTGGTAGTTTGCATAGCTGGCCTAAGGAATGCTGAGGATAATCCTTTTGCTTGTTTCCCTATAAACCAAAGCCCCTTTTCTGTGTCCAATTCATGACCTAGTATCCCAACCCCCCCAGGGTTTATTTACATGATATTCATGAGGCAGACAGGACTTTGGGCAAGGTGTCCATCAGAGATCCAGAACCCAGCCTTTTCCTGAATAGGCCAGATCTATGCTTGTGACCCTGGCACACAGCACTTAGGTTGTCACTTTTGCACTAGTCTGATTCTCCAGTTTCTTTTGCCCAAGAAGATACTAAACAGAGTCCTAGGGCCTTTATTATAGGTCTTCATTCAGCTTTCGCTGACTCCTCACTGCGAGATCCATCACAGCCGTTCTTGTCTTCTACTCCTGGAAATCTCATGGAACTCTTGCAGGATCCAGCTCCCATGTTTGCCACCTCTGGAATGTGCTGAGCCTTCTAGAACTCTGCTTTGCCACATTCTGGGCCTGACCTCCTGACCTTGCCTCACTGTGTTTCCAGAGGCCCCAGTCCGGCCCAAGTGCAGCTATAGGACATGAATTATAATAAGAGAAGCCTGGAAGTGCACAGACTAAGCAGGGACCTAGCAAGGATACTGGTAGTCTGAACTAGACAGTGGTAGCAAGGACTGATAATGGATCATGGGTCCAGGAGCTGTTTAGCCCTGACCAGGCCTAGAGGAGAACTTGGGTGCCTCCACAGCCCACATCTGGGGTACTGGGCAGCCTTTCACTGAGTGACAGGAGGAGGTAGAGCTGCACTCACCCCTTGGGTGTCAAGGAAGGCTGTTGAGGAAACTCACCCTTGAATCCTGAGAGGTCTCTCAAGCTCTGTGCAGAGGCCTCAGGTCACCTTACTAGCTGAGCACTAACAGACACCTGAGAATAGGACCTATATCTCAGAACCAAGGAACTGATACATCCCCAAACTGTCCAAAAACACTTAGGAAGGAGGTTCTGTGTTCAGCAGGTGAGTTGCAAGTCCTAGTGTCTGTGGTCCCAGTCACATGGTGTAACCTTCCTATGTATCCTTTCCCCATAGTAACATGTGACCATTAACATGAAGCTCCTAATCCCTGCTCCCTGGTCATGAATTGAATGCATCTAGACAATTTGCGAAGTTAGATTCAGTCTTTTTAGCATTTTTGGAACATTTTTTTCCATTAGTATAAGTGGTGAAAGGAAGGAAGTATCATTTACTTCTGCCTCAGACTAGAGGCAGGAGCCAAGGATTCTGAAAGTTGCCTTCCATCTAGTGATGGCCATTCATCTAAACCATGAACTAGGCAGCCTTTACTGGTGGAGTCACATGACCTAGCTTCCTGCTGATGCCACAGCCACCCTTGTCTGTCTGAGAAATGGCTCAGTCCAGGCCCCTCAATGTCCATGTAGAGGTCTCATTCTTAGGCTGTTGCTCCACTGACAATGAGGTGATGGTAATGGCGGTGGCCATAAGTTGTATTTAATGAGCTCTTACTATCTGTAGGCCCTGTGATAAATATTTAGTGATAACCTGTAGGTTTGTGTTACTGTTCCCATCTAACAGAGGAAGAAATTTGGCTCAGAGAGAAGGATGAGCAATTGCCCCTGATATCATTCATTAGTAATTAGTAGAGCCCCACATTTAAACTCATGGTCTGCCTGGCTCTAAAACCCATGCTTTAGTTTTTACATTATGTTATCCTTTTATATATATGAAGAAGGTAAATACGACTGTGAGTCCTGTATTTTAAATACCACCTGTGTTATTCTTTGGAGCTTTTATAATTTAGAGAAGGGGAGAGAACAGGATTGCATGAGGGAAGGATTGAGATGGTAAGGTAATAGAGAAGATTTTAATGAAAAAGAAAGCTTTACCAAAATTAAAAAGTTAAAGAGCTTAAGTAAAAAAAAAAAAACAAAAACAAAAAACAAGGTTCAGAACCATATACACACTTTGACTTGTGGATACACAACTTATCCTTGAAGAAGATCTGAGAATCTGATAATGGCAATTGCCTCCAGGGAGGGAAAGTAGGTGGCTGAGGAGGGAGGGATTTATTTCCCCTATGAATCCTTCTTTGCATTGTTGTGTTTTGCCCTCAAAAACTAAATACATCTGGGGCGCCTGGGTGGCTCAGTTGGTTAAGCAACTGCCTTCGGCTCATGTCACGGTCCCCGAGTCCCAGGATCAAGTCCCGCATCAGGCTCCCAACTCCATGGGGGGTCTGCTTCTCCCTCTGACCTTCTCGCCTCTCATGCTCTCTCTCACTGTCTCTCTCTCAAATAAATAAATAAAATCTTAAAAAAAAAAAAGAAAACTAAACACAGCTGATTTTTTTTTTCAAACTAAACACTCAGCTGAATTAAATAGTATTCATACAGAGTCCTCTATACCAAATATTCATTATTAGGATCCTACAATTACAAGGTTACTTAGGACAGCTGAAGTCTCTCTATGATTCAGAAATAATCTCCTATGGGGTGCCTGGGTGGCTCAGTGGGTTAAAGCCTCTGCCTTCGGCTCAGGTCATGATCCCAGAGTCCTGGGATCGAGCCGCACATCGGGCTCTCTGCTCAGTGGGGAGCCTGCTTCCTCCTCTCTCTGCCTGCTTGTGATCTCTGTCAAATACATAAATAAAAAAAAAATCTTAGAAAAAAAAAAAGAAAGAATCACCTATGAACTGATCATTTATAAAAGCTAGCCTCTACTACTAAAAAGATTTTAATCTTAGATATAGAAATGATAACACCCACAAGAATTCTGTTATAAAATAGAATATAAATGTTGAAAATCTTAAAATCCTATAAATGAGGTTCTATTTAACAAAGAATTGGGAGGCAGCAGGAGATTCTCTACATCTTCCAAAGTGAGACATTAATAAAGTTTAGAGCTGTAAAATCAAGTTATAAAGAGTAAGTTATACTCTTAGTATACAGTTAGTTTTAAAGATATACACGGGAGAGACTAAAATTACTTACTCTTGACCAACAAGAATGTGATGGCAAAGTAGGAAGAACACTTCAAAATATGCCAGTTTCCCCATCTGTCATATAGAAAAGCCAATAGGCATTGTCTAAAAGTGATATTATAAGAAATAGTGATTTAGATCTACCAAACAGCTATAAGGGTCGGGGGTGGCGAGGGGGTGCCTGGATGGCTGAATCAGTTAAGTGACTGATTCTTGATTTTGGCTCAGGTCCTGATTTCAGGGTAATGAGATCCAGCCCGGCTTCAGGCTCTGCACTCAGCCCAGAGTCTCCTTAAGACACACACACACACTCTCTCTCTCTCTCTCTCTCTCTCTCTTTCTTTCTCTCTCTCTGGGTTACTCATTTGGTTAAGCAGCCAACTGTAGGTTTCAGTTCAGGTCAGGATCTCACTGTCCTGGGATTGAGCCACCCACTGGGCTCTGCACTCAACAAGGAATCTGCTTCAGGATTCTCTCTCCCTCTGCTTCTCCAGCTACTCTCTTTCTCTTGTGCATGCACCCTCTCTCTTCAATGAATAACTAAATCTTTTTAAAAAAAATTCTCCTTCCCTCTGCCCCACCTCCTGTGCTCACTCACTCACACTCTCTAAGATAAATAAATACATCTTTTCTTTAAAAATTAGAAAAAGAACAATTTTTTAATCTTTTTTTTTTTAAGATTTTATGTATGTATTTGACAGAGAGAGGGAGAGAGAAAGAGCACAAGCCGGAGGAGCAGGAGAGGGAGAAGGAGGCTCCTCACTGAGCAGGCAACCCGATGCAGAGCTTGATCCCAGGACCTTGGGATCATGACCTGAGCTGAAGGCAGACACTTAACTAATTGAGCCACCCAGGCACCCCAAGCACAAGAGATTTCTTAAAAAATAGTTTATATTTAAAAAGATTGAGGGACGCCTGGGTGGCTCAGTTGGTTGGACAACTGCCTTTGGCTCAGGTCATGATCCCGGAGTTCCGGGATCGAGTCCCACATTGGGCTCCCGGCTCCATGGGGAGTCTGCTTCTCCCTCTGACCTTCTCCTCGCTCATGCTCTCTCTCACTGTCTCTCTCTCAAATAAATAAAATCTTTAAAAAAAATAAAAATAAACAGATTGAATCTGTAAAAGAGATCTAGCTGCTGGTATGTTAAAGTGAAATCACGGGGTTACAGTTAACAAAATCCAGACTGACAGAAATTTACAGGGTACAGCTTTTCAGCAAATAAATTACAAAGAAATGAGGAGACACTGCAGATTGAAAGAGAATTATGAGATATATCAAAGAAAAATTGTGTGGATTTTGGTTCCTAGTTTGAAAAATTGGAGAAAACATTCGTGAGACAGAGAACATAGACTATATTTCTTATATTGAAGAATCTATTGTTAATTATTCTTTTTTTAAGGATCCATATCTTATGGAGATAGATGCTGACATATTTTTGGATGAAATAATAGGATGTCTGTTATTGACTTCAAAATCACCCAGGGGAAAGGGAAAAAGGCTGGCATATGATATGGAAGAAATGCAGTTAGCCAAGTGTTCTTAATTCTTTAAGGGTGATGGGCACATGGGAGGTTATTGTACTACTTTTAAAATTTTTGCATATGTTTGAAATTTTCACAGTATTAATAAGTGAATAAAAATGGTTGAATAACAAAAATGCAAGTGATCTTATGGTGGAAATGGTGTATACACTCTGATCGTAACGATCTCAAAACAGGAATGAGTATGGAGGAGGTATTGTATTTATTCTGGTGTGGTAGGATGTGAAAACTTCCCTGATTTCCAAATTCTCTGTAACATAGATTTTCCTTATATATTTTCATGAAAGCTTGGGAGGGATTGTTACCTACTCCACAACCCCTCATTGCCTGCACTACTCTTCCTTACTGTATGACTATGTGAATATCTGTGTTAGCACTTATCTTAGACTTGTAGGTCCGTGTGACTGACTCCTTGCCTGTGCACTCACTCTTTGAGAATCTAATGGTGAGTGCCTGACATATGGTTAGTGCTTGGTAAGTGTCTGTGGTCTAAACTGGTGACGCTGTCTGGCACAAGTTCCAGAAGAGGTTAAGGACAAGGGATGTGGAAAGGGCCCTTTGATAAAGAAGCTCCAAGGAGAGCTTCCACCTGGAGAGCAGAATTGAGAAAGTAGAGGAGGTTAAGAAGGGAGGCAGCTACAGGCCTGAGGCCATTCACTCCAAGGAGTGGCAGTGACAGACAGGGGGAGGAGGTGTTGGGGGTCAGAGGTATCCTGGTAACATAAGAGGGCTCCTGGAAGGGATGGCTAGGGAGGGAGCAAAGGCTCACACTGTGTGGGCTCTCAGCCCCGATCAGGACTCTGAAGGCTGAACGATTCTTGGTTTTATTCCCCAGGCCTGGTGAGTAACATCGTGTTCACCAGTCACACCACGGAGCAGAGGCACCCTCTCCTTGTCCAGCTGCAGAGTCTCATCAGGGCTGCCAATCCTATTGCAGCTTTCATTCTTGCAGAAAATGGGATTGTTACCAGGTAACCTTACCAAGTTTACTTCACCCAGTAGGACCAGCCACTTCCTCAGATACAGCACTCTGACTGTGGCCCACAGGATCTTTCTCTTGCACATTTATAAAAATGTGCTTTTGATGGTCTGTAAAAATCAGCAAGAGGACCCCATGTGTCAGTATCTTGTATGTTTTGAGATGTTTGTTTTGTTTAAGATTTTTTAAAAGATTTTACTTATTGAGAGAGAGAGAGCACGAGCAGAGGGAGGGGGAGAATCCCAAGCCAACTCCATGCTGACTGTGGAGCCTGACATAGGGCTATCTCATGACCATGAGACCATAACCTGATCTGAAATCAAGAGTTAGAGGCTTAACTGACGGAGCCACCCAGCTGCCCCAAGATTTTATTTTTAAGTATCCTCTGCACCCAAGATGGGGCTCAGACTTAACAACCCTGAGATCAAGAGTTGCATGCTCTACCAACAGAGCTAGCCAGGTGCCTCAAGATATTTTCTGTAGATGCATCACATTTTCATGCATTAAAGGATGAAGTCAAGACTCTATCAATATTCCTGTGTTAAGATGTGAAAGAAATGGCATAGAGAAATGACTTTTTTACTTCATGGACTTGGGTCCAAATTTTAAACTAGAAAATAGAGAATTGATGACTTTGTGTGTATGGACCTGTATGAAGAGAAAACATCTGGTCATACAGCACATTTATTTGCTCTACAAAGATATACCAAAATGTATATGCTTTTTATATAATTTTCACTTTGAGCAATGTAAATATTTTACATATTCAGAAATTAACAAAGAGGGATAAAACTAAATAAAACAAAAAAGTGAACCATCTCTATATCAAAGTAATAACAACCACACACACAGCAGTTAATTTAAGTAACTTTTAAACATAATCCTCTGTTAGAGCCCTGATTCAAACAACATCATTGTTAGATAAAAAAGATGATCGATAAGAAGTGGGAAAATTGAAGAAAAACCCTGTGAATGGTGGATTTGAATTGTGGGTGTCAGCATAAATTTATTATTTCAAGAAAATGTTTATTTCCTAGCTCTTCCCATGGAAAGGGACCAGAAATACTAATACCACAGTAGAATAAACACTCCCACCTCTAGATCCTGGTTTCTACATACCCGTCCCCAGTACAAGGTATCAGGACTCCTTGAAGAATTGGCTGATTGCAGGTCTAGGGCAGGGAAAGTACAGGTGAGCCTAGTACATTTTATGCTAAAAAAGCAAGGAGGGGGTACTCAAAGATTAGTAGAGATTGGTCAAAAGGATGCCAGAGCCAGCTCAAAAGCTCCCACTAGACAAATTTGGGACAACTTAAGCATAAGAGAAAAACAAATGTAACAACAAATTATATATAACACATGGAATAAAAATGAGTCCATGGTGATACTAAAAAAATGAGGAGGGGCAGGACAGTAAAGCTCTCTTTACACTAATAAATAAGGATTTATTGAACTAGTTATTTTATAACTGTTAGTATAATATAATAATTGATTTAGGCAAGAATCATCAGTGGATACTAAGAGCTAGGTGACAGATTGTTAATGAAAAGGACATTAACTGGTCACAAAGTATCACTCCATGGCCTGCTTATTGCTTATGATGAGGGGAAAGTACCTTCACAGTAGAGAGATCTAGTAGACATGACATCGACCAAATGATTAAACTTAGACCAATAAGTGGACAAACTGACATCATGTGCCTCCTTCATATGATACCTGGGGAAGGACACATCACCTGGGTATTAATCTTACCAATAATGTCTAACTGAATCTAATCATAAGGAAACAACCAGACAGATCCACATTGTAGTAGGACACAGGACAGCTGGCATGTACTCTTTAAAAATGTCAACTCTGTAAAAAAAAATTTGGAAGAATTACTCTACATTAAAGGAAAATAAAGATTATAAACTCAGTAAGCAGTGCTTGATTGGATCCTGGGTCCCCTCTCTGGCAAAACAGGGAAAACTTGAAAATGGATTAGATCAGTACTCCTCCAACTCTAATGTGCTATAGATCTCTTAGGGATCTTCTGATTCGGCAGGTGGAGTGGGGCCAGGGATTTTGTGTTTCTGATGAGCTTCTAGATGATACCGGCACTGCTGGTCCACAGTATTAAGTTCCTTGGGTATAATAATAGTATTGTTCTAAAAGAGAATGTCCTTGTTCTTAGGAGAGGGAGGCATACTGAAGGATTTAGGTGTGCAGTAACAGAAAAAAGAAATGCATATGTGCTTGTGCATCTGTGGGGGTGGGTAGGAAGCAAACTGGGCAGGTTAAGATTGATCATCCTAATTAACCTGGGTTTTTCTGTATGCTTTCAAAGGAATGAAGACATTGAGCTGATTCTCTCAGAAAATAGTTTTTCGAGTCCTCAGATGCTACGGTCACGATATTTAATGTACCCTGGCTGGCAAGTATCATCATTGAAAAGTAGCTAAGATTTCTTTGTAAATGCAATGATGTATTCATTTACAGAAAAAGGAAGAAAGAAAGAAGAGAAGGAAGGGAGGAAGAAAAAAGAAATTTCAGGTGTTCTGCAAGGGTGACAGTGGCAGCTGGATGGCCTGCCATGTCCCAGCAGCTGCTGGTCTTGCTAGGAGCCCAGTGCTCCATACATCTTGGGCTCCAACTTGGGAGCCTTGCTGTATGTTGAGACTTAGGGAGTGGCTCTGTGGGCACCAAGAACATCATGTTCTTTGTTTCTTCTAGCCTCTATTGAGGGTGAGGTGGCTGGCATGGATCCAAGTAGTTACAGCCTTCCCAGATGAGAGTCACTCCTGAGAATACAGTCAGTCCTCTGGGTGGGGGGGGTCCCACCTGAAAGGTAGGTTCCCTGCTGTTGTGGCCCGGGGGATGTTTATTCTCTCCTGGCAGCCTCACAACATGTGAACCTCTCCTCCAAAAGGGAGTGGAGGAGGAAAGACAGTGCCAAGGGCACTGTAGTCGTATTAGTGCCAGCATCACTTGAGCACCCACTTTGTGCTTCACATTGTTCTAAGCTCTCCAGGACAGTAGCCATCAGCCGTATTTGGCTATTTAATAAAATGTAAATTAATAAAAATTAAGTAAAATTGGTCTCTCAGTCATACAAGCTACACTCCAAGTGCTCATTAGTTACCTGTGGCCAGCAGCTACCACATTGGACAGTGCAGATCCAGAACATTTCCATCATTACAGAAAGTTCTATTGGACAGTGCTACCCGAAGAGCTCTACCTGTTTTGTGTTACCTCATTAATCCTCAACCCAAGCCGGCAAGGTAGACTCCATTATTTCCCTCCTTTTTAAGGATAATGTAAGTGAGGCAGCAAGGAGTTAAATGTTGTTTCAAATTCATATGGCTAATAAGTGAAAGAGCTGCATATCTAACCCAGCTCATGTGGCTCCAGAGCCCGTATGCTCAGCTGCCGTGCTGCGCGTGTTCCTGTATAGAATGGATAACTGTTTCCGAGGTTCAAGGGAAGACAATTACCAAAGCTTGGCCAGAAGTATTCTCCTGTTGATTTGGATTATCTTTGTTTTCCTTACTCATTCATTTCCCCAGACACCTTTCTATGTCCTCCACACCACTCCTTATGTCCTCAGTATTTTATACCAGCAAAGAACTGATTTGTACTATGCTGGTAAAACAAACAAGTCCAATATGTGAAACTGAAGATTTTTAGGCATATTCTAGAAGTAACCTCTGAGTTAGATCATACTTGCTTAAACCATAGGTGAGTGGATCATCCCTTACGCCTGAACGAGAAAGTTATATCTTAGCTAAAAAGAAACGGTAGAGCTTCTGGGTTAAACCTTCCTCTTCCGTGACTGGGGCTACTGACCCTTCTCCTGCCACACCTCTGGGCCTGGTGCGGAGATTCCTGCTGTCTCCACCTAGTGCCTAGGGAAGCACCCATTCTGTAGTCCATGGTGACTCATTCTGGTCACTGTGCACATGAACTTAGCTCAGGGCACAGATCCTGGAGGCAGAATGATCCTAGAGAGAGCCACGTATAAAGTGTTCATTAGAAGACTCTGTGAATCTAAAGTCTGAAGCCTTCTCTTTACCAGGAAGATCAGCTCTTGTAGAGAATCGGAGTTGGAGGGGCCTTACAATCACCCTTTGGCTCCTCTCCCTTCTGAGTTCCTTCCTAGGAATCAGATATTTTCATCTTTTAACAAGATGGCAGCCATCAGACTCCTACTCATCCCTATATATTTTCCCCCCTTCCTCACTGAGTCAGGGCCCACTCAGAGTGAATAGGGTTTAGCTCTAGATGTGCTTGCTCTGTGCTCTGCATATTCTCAACCATTCCCCTCCCACAACCCTCTCTGTGCTCCTCTACCCCACCGCACCCCCTTTTCCTCTGGTAGAAGGCTTGTTTCTAGTCTAGCGGGAAACCTTCACTCTTTTCTTGGCCCCTCCCAATTTCCCTAAGGATTCAGGCTCTAAACAAAGAAGCCAGAGAGGCCAGTGGTCTTCCATATCTTGGGAGAGGGCAGGAAGAATTTATCAGTACTGCAAAAATGTTATACCAGCACCTTACTTTAAAGAAAGCATAATGAGGGGCACCTGGGTGGCTCAGTGGGTTAAGCCGCTGCCTTCGGCTCAGGTCATGATCTCAGGGTCCTGGGATCGAGTCCCGCATCGGGCTCTCTGCTCAGCGGGGAGCCTGCTTCCTCCTCTCTCTCTCTCTCTCTCTC
>NC_081563.1:111267876-111313142 GCF_022355385.1 Mustela nigripes
GAGAGAGAGAGAGAGAGAGAGGAGGAAGCAGGCTCCCCGCTGAGCAGTTCAAAACTGAAAAAATAGAGAAGAGATGCTCCAGCTCTTTAGTTCCTTTTGGAAAGTGTGCACATCCAAATGTATGGTCTATTAAGCTGACCTCAAAAGTGGGATATAGTTGAGGCTCTGAGGAAGAGCTCCAGGGGTGTCAGGAGGAACCCCCAATCTCAGGTGGCACACTGGTAGGCTTCAAACATAGATGGGGTCTGGTTTCACGGAACTGCTAGTCTACAGACCTCCCTGCTCTAATGGGGCAACCATGCTTCTCAGTCAAGGTGAAAGAGACATACACATATTTAAAATAAACGTTGTGTATGCAAAATTTCACATAAGTAAGAACTCAAATATTATAGGATGAATGATATGTAGTTCATCCCTGAGTGGTATATAATAACATTCCAAGCCCCAATTACTTGTACTTACAACTTCTTAAACTTTTTAAGGTATGAAGGTAAATTTGATTCTGGATCAGTCTTTCCACTAATGGTTCAGATCTGCGTATGGTTTGGTCGTCCCTTGGAGAAGACTCGCTTTGTCGCCAAATGTAAAGGTAAACCTTGGTTGGGACCCTGATAAAAGAGTATGTCAGAGTTGTCCCTGTTTCCCGGCACCATTTTAGTTCATGTGTGCTGTTTTTTCTTCTTGCTCTTGGGGTCTGAAAACAGGCAGAGGGATTTGAGGTTCCAGGAGTGCCCTACCCCTGGAAACAGTGGCAGAACCACTGGGAGGGTCTGGTGGAGGAATAGCATATAATCCCTGGTCCATGGAGTAGGGATCCTTCCCATTCCCTAACCCTCCTAGCTGTGTGCCCCAAACTTGGCCTCTGCCCCCAGGTTGGTGACAGCTTTGTCCTCTTCTTCCACCAGCAATTCAATCTTCCATCAAGCCAAGTCCCTTCTCTGGAAACATCTACCACATCCTGGGCAAAGTGAAGTTTTCAGGTAACTGGGGAGTTGGATTTAAGAGTCCTGCACTATAGAATGCTCAGATTCTCATGATGTGGATTCATAGCTTCTACTGGTGCTCTGCAGACCACAGATACCTCTCAGGCTCTCTCAAAAACCCTCCCATCTGGGCTTAACACCAGTGGCTCTTCTAGTCCCCCCACCTTTCTGCAGGTCCTGCTCCACAGTGCAGGATGTGTCCTATCTTACCCCTGGATGGCCTGCCCAGGGCCTCTCTGCACAGCTCCTTGACTTCTTATTCCAGAGACTCTCAATCTACCCCTTTCAAGCCATCCATGGCCTCCTAGACCTGTCACCAGGAGCTCCCCCAGTGATGAGCTCTCCAGCTCCAGATCCATTTCTGCCAAAGTCTTCAAGCCTTCCACTTGCCTTCTCCCTATTTATCAGCCTTAGACCTCTGGAACCCTCATGACTTGAAGTCTGTTCATCCCAGGCTGGAGGTCAAGGAAGGCCTCAAAACAAGGAATTAGTCAACTCAACATTGAGGAAGGGGAGAATATTCAAGGGAAAAGGCACTGCACGTGCTTTGGAACCAAAGCAAACAAGGCATATTGCAGGAAGCAGAAAGGGTTCACTGTGGCTGAGGCCCAGTGGGAATATGTCTGTTAAGGCATTTTAGCTTTTTTAACAGAAAACACCAACTCAACTAGCTGGTGTTAGCTACATCATAAGAAGTCAGGAGGTCAGGCAACATAGCAGTGCCACCGAGGACACAGGTAATGTGTGTTCTTCCATTTTTGGTATGTCAGCTTGTCTTCGGGTTCCCAGCCCTCATTGCCAGGTAGTGCTACAGATCTGGTGTCACCTCCAAACACAACATCCAGCTGATAGAGAGGCTTTTCTTGGGGGTGGCTTTATCAATACAGATGCCTTTTACTGAGGCACCCCTTGCCTCTTCCTCAGCAGACTTCTCTCATTGCCCAGGATTGAGCTGCCATGCTTTCTGGGGAACTGATACTAGAGAAAGAGCAGGTGGTGGACAGGCAACCATCAGTGTCTGCCATAGGGAGCCACTGAGAGTTGTAAGCATGGGACCATGTCACCTGTGTAAAGATCTCTCAAGGTCCTTAACCCATGTCTTTGGCTTTACTTATGTTACTGAATCTGAAACTTTGGCCCCTTACTCCAGCCATCTTCCCTCAGGCTCCAACAGACATCCTCCTCCTTGCTTCAAAGGTCGTCATGCCATCCCCTTCCCTCTCACTTTGTTTTCATTTTTATTTAGACCTCTCAGTTAACCTTACTCAGTTAACCTCTCTTTGTTTTGGATCCCTTTCCCATCCTGCTTTTTAGGGGGACCTAAAAAACAACAACAACAAAAAAAAACAGTCCTAGCTTTCCTATTCCTATTATGTGACCCTCCTGTACCACTTGTATGTTGACACTCCCTTTACCCTTGGCCTCTCAGGATTCTGCTGAGACCGAAGGGGCTCTCCTCTTATAGTCCCCTTCTGGGTTAGTGATGTCCACCTGATTACCAAATCAGCCAAGCCAGAAACTTACATTGCTCCTCCCTCTCTTAGTTCATCCTTTTTAACTTGCCATGAATCATGGCAGTTTTCCCTCCTGCATATGTCACAGGAATCTGTCCCCAGCTATCTGCACGTTACAGGCTTAGTGTAGCGGGGACTCAGGGACTACGTGTGTTCTCCCTGCAGACTCTGAGAGGGCCATGGAGGTCTGCCACAACACTCTGGCCAATTCCTTGAGCATTGTCCCGGTTTTGGAGGGACCCTCACCACCACCTGATTCCCGAAGCACACCTCAAGACAGCAACGGGCAGCAGGAGTGTTACCTCGTGTTCATCGGCTGCTCCCTGAAGGAAGAAAGCGTCAAGGACTGGCTGCGGCAGTCAGCTAAGCAGGTGGTTTTCAAAGCCCAGACACCTCTGGCACAGATATGACCAGCAAAGCTCAGAGCTGCTCCTGGCCTGCGGGTAGAGACCCCTCCAGGAGCCCTCTCCTGGTCTACGCTTCACAGGCTCAGCTGGCACTTTCAGGGATGCTCTGCAAGTGGGAGGAACCTCTTCAAGGGAGGAACCTTGAGGGTAACCTCGAGGCTGACCTGGGCTTACAGCCATTTCTAATTCTTTCGCCAAGGCAAATTGCAGTTACTAGGTGGCTTGACTGGGACCTGGTTGAAACCTAGTGGTTCCACATGGATCCTGGGTCAGCCTGGCAGTCTAAACTCAAAATGTCTTTTCTTAGCTGAACCTAATTCAGGGGCTGTCCTGTGTTCTGAACCCAGGATCCTTCTGTACTTGGGTTCTCTCTCTAGAAAAGAGAAACAACAAAGATACGCTTACAGCTATTTGTAAACCAAGACTTTAAGCACTGATAACAGTGAGCCCGGGCGCTGGAAACAGGCGCAAGGGAAGATGATGCTGGCCAATAGAGGCATATAAGCATCTTTAGCCCAATACTGCAAAGAAAAGTAAAAGCCAGACTGGAGTAAAATCCTCTCATGACACAAGCTGTGGGTGCTAGGCCTCTTAGCACAGCCTCACGGGTTTAGCTTGACTTAGAACTCTGGAAACAGAATTGGCTGGGCCCTGGGTCCTTAGTTGGAACCTGTCTTTTATACTGAGGGATGGCTGTGTGTAGGCTCTATCTTTCCCAGATAAACTGGATAAACCCCTAAATGCTTGACTAGGGGACCTCATGTTGTCCCTTTGTCTGCATACATGGCCCTGGTGGGGCTTAGAGTCGAGGCTCTGCAGATATAGGAACATGCTATTGCAGAAGTGCTGGTGTTCCCTCTGCTGCTTGTTTCCCCTGGCACACAGGGTAAAGTGGTGGTCAGTGGTCTCCCTGAGGGGCAGACAGGATGTGTGTTCAGACCACGATGCTGCCTGTGCTTGCTTTCCCTGCTGCTGGGATCTTAGTCATGTCACCCCCAGAACCCTGAGCCCTCCCCGCCCAGGTACTCCCTCAGCTCTGTCGGGATCTGACCCCTCCCTTCCTCCATCTCTGCACAGAAGCCTCAGAGGAAAGCCCTGAAGACCAGGGGAATGCTGACCCAGCAGGAGATCAGGAACATCCACGTGAGTCCCCTAAGAGCCCCAGGGCTATCCTGGGCTGGCACAGCTCCATCCTTTAGAAGTCCCCAAGTGAGGGGGCTATTTGTAGACCAGGCTGGGGATCTTCCGTCTCTTAAGCCACAAAGGGAAGCTGGGTAAGGAGGAACCTCAGACCATCCAGCCTTGTAGCCTAAGAGAGGAGGAGGGTAGAATGACCTCTGGTATGACCTGAGCATGAGATAGAGGAGAAGCAGTGCCTGTAGGAGGAAGGGGTGACGTGGAGCCCTGTTTTGACACACTGTTGAAGCAGCCACAGAAGTCCTATCTCCTCCCACCCTTCCTTGCTAGATAAACCACAGATAAAGCAACAGAGCCCAGGAAAAACTGTCTAGATCCAGAAACTGCTGATAAGCAGGTGGTAGACTCCTAGGACCAGCACGAGAGGCTCTCTGCTGAGCCTCTCAGCCTTCAGGCTGACTACTAGCCTCTTCCCCAGTCCCAGCCCCCACTGGCACCTTTTCCTGAGGGCCTTGGGGGCAAAGGCTACAAGGGACACAGAGTCCAGACCCGAGCACAGACTGTACCACTTCTCCCAGTAATGAGCAGGTAGGAGAGACTCTGGGACCCAGGAGCCCCTGCTTTGGACTTGAGGAGGTCCCTTCATATCCAGCTCCTGTCCTGGGCAACCCTCGGTGCTCCTGGGGAGGAGACTGTGGGTACCTCAGAAGGCAGTCATGGTAGTATGTGTTCCCTCAGGAGCAGACCTTGAACATGGATTTGAGTGCAGATCACTTATTTTGGAAGTGATTCTAGGAGACACTAACAGAGAACTGAGAGAGTAAGGGAGAGAAAGAAGGGAGACGGCTAACAAAGGGTGTGTTATCAAACCAGTACCACTGAAGAGGTGTGGAGCTTAATCCCAGAGAAGCTCCCAGAGTTCCTCCCTGAGATGAGAGCTCGAGAACCTCCATCAGTCACTACTTGAGAACTGCTGCGGGGAGAATATTCCCTTGTGTATCTAGCCTTCCATGGGGCAGTGTGTGCTGTCTTGCTAAGGCATAGGCTTGTCTGTTTTTCATGAATGAGTAAATGATAGGAAGTGGTCAGATAATTTTAACAGGAATTTTCTTGCAGGTGAAGCGCCATCTGGACCCCCTGCCCGCAGGCTACTTTTACAATGGCACCCAGTTTGTCAACTTCTTTGGTGACAAGACTGATTTTCATCCACGTATCCTTAGAATCTGTGGTGGCCAGGTTGGGTGTGTGTGGAAGCCTGAACGTAAAGAGGGTGTCTGCTAGAGCCATTGCAGCCCACCCCCTAGAGCATACTGGGTTCTAAGAGCGCACAGCAAGCCACAGAGGCAGACTTTTCATTTGGGCCGTTGAACGTCATTAAGGTTAATTTTGCCTTCATTCAGTGATCACTGAAGCACCTGTGGGTTGTAGTTTCTTTTTCTTTATTTTTTTTTTTTTAAGATTTTATTTATTTGAGAGAGAGAAAGAATGAGAGAGAGCATGAGAGCGGGGTGAGGGACAAAGGGAGAAGCAGACTCCCTGCTGAGCAGGAAGCACCATGTAGGGACCTATCCCAGGACCCTTAGACCATGACCCAAACCGAAGGCAACTGCTTAATCGACTGGGCCACCCAGGCGCCCCTGTGCATTGTAGTTTCAGTGTAGCTGCCATAACATCCTACGTTCTCTGGTCATCGAGATCATAATCTACAAGTTGGAGAGACTATACGTGATTGCAGTAGTTAATCTGGGGGAAGGTGGACAGAAGTCTATGCTCTTGAAAGCTGGAGGGCTCAGCTCTAGGACCTCATGAAGGAACCTGTGCCAACCCTGGCCTCTTCTCTGTAGTTGGGGTGCGGCCAGTATATAGGAAAGAGCCCGGCAGGTTGGCTTTGTGTGGGCTGGGCATTCAGTCCTTCGGTGTCCCCCACCTCAGCTGCCCACAGATCCCTCTGGGCCTGGGCAGGCTCCCTTGTCCCCCCAGCTCAGGGCTCTCTTCCTTAATGAGATGCCAGTCATGGACCAGTTCATGAATGACTACGTGGAAGAAGCCAACCGGGAAATTGAGAAGTATAACCAAGAGCTGGACCAGCAGGAGTATCACGATCTCTTTGAACAGAAGCCCTAGGGGAAGGCTGGGCCATATGTCCTGGAAAACGTCCACCCTGGAGGGGGACGTTTAGATATGGGATAACCGAACCTCAGCTCTCCCAGGCCCCTCCCTAAAGGGGCTGTCTTTGTTCTTCTTGGCCTTTATGTACTGGTTTGAGTGCATGTTGTCTTTATTCTCTATACAGCGCTGAAGAGCATCACCTGCACCACTGATGGGGATGGGGGTGGGGGGTCCTCATGAACAATGAGCAAATAGGGACTGCCCTGTTTGTGCGGCTGGCAGCCCGGAGCCTCTGGTCTCTGGTCTCCGGCCCGGAGCCTCTGGGTCTCTGGTAACAGTATCTCCTTTGGGCTGCTGAGGCACTGTGATGGTGGGGAGAAGCATTTGTTACACAGGGGAGCTGTTGGGATGCAGAAGGAACCCTGGCTGCCTCAACAGTGGCCATGCCCCGGGGACCAAGCCACCACAGGCACTGGCCTCAGACATTGCCCCAGGAGAGCCCTGTCCCCAGTGGACAGTGCCTGTCTTCCTGCTTAGTCCCCTTGCATTGAAGGAGCAGGCCCTGCTGGCCTTGGGCCCAGTCCTGGGGGGGAGCAACCCAAGCCCTGCTCCAGCCCCACCCACAGGGCCAGCAGCTTGGGCTAAGATGAGGGGATGTCCCTTATAGGCTAAACTGAAGGGAAAAGCATGTTGCTTTCCAGAAGCATGTGGCTTTTGAATTGATACAAGCGGTCTCCTTGGAGGTTGATTTTGAGCTCCCCTTGTCGCCTCACTGTGGTTTGCCTCATTCTGGGGCAAAAGCAAACCTGCTGCTTCAGCCTCCCTGTGATGCCTTCCCTTGCTTTTGAGGGGAACACCTGCAACTGTTTAGTCTTGGGCCCAGGGCTGTCATCACTTGTGGGGCATCCCGGAATGGGGCTCACTCTCCAGCACCCAGCCCTCCCTTGAGCCTTGCCAGGGAAGCCTTGGTTTGCAGCCACAAACTTCAGGAAACTTATGTCCCCAAGCATTGTTGCTGGCCCTGGACTTGTTTGGCTCCTGTCAACTGGGAATTTCAAAGAATTCCAATATCCAATTTAAAATTCCTTTCAGGGTCTTTGTTTTCAGCTGGACTGTAAACCAGAGGAGAATTACGAATGCATCCCGTACCTGACTTCCAGAATTCGAATTATGGGGGAGGGGGAGGTCACAGGCACTGATATTTGGATGATGTCTGTTAGGACTTCAGCGCCTCAGCTGCCTAGACTGTAAATGCTTTCTGAATTTCACTTTTTTTTTTTTTTTTTTTTTTTGCATGCCTTAGGAAGAAGCACATAGACAAAACCAGCAAAGTTTCCAGTAATGTAGAGGGGTTTTTGAGAACAGCCCCTGGCACAGAGGAGAGACTGAGAAAGAATGGAGCACATGTGGTGTGTGTGCCTGGTCACTCAGAGGCCTCCATGCAAGTAGCAAAGCAGGTGTTAAGAGCTTGTCAGTAAAATGTACTTATATTAGAAAAAAATAATCTGCATTTGAAGCCAAATGAACAAAACTCCAAATACCACTAAATAAGAAATCTTGCATGAAGAAAGCCTTCTGAAAAGGCCCATGTGCTCCAGTCCCAGCTCCCAAAGCTGGTGATGACAAGGGCCCAGGTGTGGAGCCCATGTTTGGGAGCACCTCACTTCTGTTTGGCCAGAGGCTGGGGTCCACAATGGGCCTGCCTCTGCTTCAGAATCAATAACATAGATCTTAAGTGCAATTGATGAAATAAGCAATGAGTTACTATAGCTTCTTTTAGCTCTACTGAGCTCTTTTTAAAAACTCAAACTTGAGCAGCCTTAGAAAAGGGAGAAGTGGGGTGGGTGGGTGGGTGGGGGGAACCATAGGCCATTTACTCCAGGTGGGTTGCTGTGAACTTTTAAATGAAAGCTCTAGATTGAGAAGCTTGAGCATTTCCTGGCTGCTGCACAAATGAGTTTTTAAAGAGGGTTCAGAGCCCGTGTATAAAAGCGGGTCTTCCCACTGCGTGGGGCTGTACTACGTGGTGGTCTTGGTTTCTGACCGTGGTCCACAGAAATGCTCTCTCACCAACTTGCCCCACTGTCCCAATTCCTCTACTGTTAGAGGGAAAACTGTGATTACCTCAACTTGAATATGAAACTGTGATTGAAAAAAGTCAAAACGTTAAGAAGTTCCAAAGCCAAAAAGGCAGAACTGGCTGAGGCCTCCGTTGACGCTCCTCAGCCTGCTCGGGGGTGTGAAGGGGCACATTGGCGAAAGGGCATTCCTTGGGGCGCACTTGCTGTGCCCCCGGTAAAGAGGCACACTAGCTGTATGAGCTCTTTGAGGACTGAGGCAGGGAGGACACTCCTCCCCCCACACTGCCCCTTCTGGAACCTGCCAGGCGCCTCTGGGTTCTGACTGTGAAGTTTAATATCCACTGGATTCCTCTGGGAGCTCCAGGTGGAGAGACAGGGTCTTAGGTTGTCTTCAGAGGAAGGGCCATGACACTGTGTTGCAGATTTTGACCTTCAGAGTGGATACCAGGGACCCAGCAGAGATATCAGGTGTAGTAGGTTCCTTAGGGACAGGCAGAAGTCCTCCAGGGGCTTACGTGCTTTTTGCCAACTTTCCTGTTAGCAGCTTCAGTTTTATATCACCCAGAGTGAGTGTGATAATGTTGAAGTCGCTGAAGTTATGGGTTATTTTACGTTTTGATGTGGGATTTTCTTTTTTTTTTTTAATTGGGAGGAGGAGGCAGAAATTGGAGAAAAGGGATCACCCTAGGAGGGGGCTGCTGGCACGGAGTCCAGTTAGTCCCATCCGAGCCCTGGGGGCTCTCTGACCTGAGGCCAGGACACTGGGCCCTGTGGGTCGCAAGAAGTTCCCTCCTAAATTCTATTAGGATTTTGGAGAATTTTTGCACAGTAATAAGCTCTGGGTTGCTCTTTGGGCTTCTCAAAAGGGAAAAGTTAACTCAAAGATTGTAAACTATTAAGTATTGCAGCGTGTTGCTGACGTAGTTGGATAGTTGTACCTCAAAAAGTAGGTGAGAAAAGGCTTCCTTGTCCCAGGTTGTCAAATACTAATGACAGAAGAGCTCACTTACGTGCCAAAATTCACTTTTATACTAGTTTTTCAGTGCTTTAATATTTGTAACTTAAATTTTAAAACTCATATTTACAAACACTACTGTAACTTCAGTGAAACTGAATTGTGTGATTGAAGCTTTTTGCTTATTATAGTATTTATTACACTACTTAATTCAGTAAATATATAAAAGTAGCCTTCAATTTATTTTTATATTATTTTACATGTTTTTACCTGCAGTCGTGTATGTGAATTTACCTTGGTAACTGAGATGTTATGCTAAGGACCAATAAACTCTCACTGAACAAGCAAGACCTGGGGCAGTTACATGTTCTTGTGGACTCAGCTGTGTGGGGGAGGGCAGAATATGTATGTGGCTTGGGAAGGCCCACCCCCAGGGCCTTGGGCCCTTCCTTCAGCCTCAGCCTCCTGTTGGTAGTGCTTTGCTGGGCAGCTGGGAAGAGACCCTTGGGGCGTGCACATTCCCCTCCCCAGACCCCAGAAGGCCCACAGAGTGTAAGGTTCATGAGACCACCCAGCGTGCGGATAGGTGCTCTCGGGACTCCCAGAACCTGAAGAGGGGTTTGAGGAAGCCTGCTTGTGGCCACTGGGGTCCCCCCGGGACCCCAGAGAAAAGCCAGCCGGGACCCCAGAGAAAAGCCAGCCTGACCCCCATGGGGCCCTGGGAGAAGCTGCATCCATTGCTGCCCTTGTGCTCATCCTGGATGGCGGGGC
The DNA here is from genome assembly GCF_022355385.1 of Mustela nigripes. Taxonomy (NCBI): domain Eukaryota; kingdom Metazoa; phylum Chordata; class Mammalia; order Carnivora; family Mustelidae; genus Mustela; species Mustela nigripes. The sequence continues at coordinate 111,277,834 of NC_081563.1, forward strand.
ACTGGTCCATTCGCAGCCCCTCACCCTGACTCCACGGTGGTTGACAAGCTGGTTGGGCCAGCCAGAGCTCCATGATGGGGCCCCTGTTCCCACTTTACAAATGGGAACGACTGAAAATGAAGGGCCTGGGGGGTCAGAGCCACTGCCCTGGCTCAGTGTCCCTCCAAGACGCCCCTCTGGTGCTGCCCTGCCCAGGCGCCTAGGAGCCATTCACTCCCAAGGGAGAGGTCGTCCAAAGGCCCGCAGCTATAGCAGAATGGTCACCAGCGCCCCTTTCCCCATATTGCAGGGGAGCCTGGCTGGGGCCCGCTGGCAATGCAGGGCAAGGGCTGATTGCCAAGGCGCCGTGCTTCCACAGAGATGGTGCTTTCTGTCCCGCTCTCAAGGCAGGGGCCTCTGGACAAGGGAAGTGCCCACTGGGAAGATGGAGAGCTGGCTCAATGGGGAGGAGGCAGCCTCCCTCAGATGGTGGGGAAGGTGATCTTCGGTTTGGAGGTTCTGTGTGCTCAATTGGTCATGTACAAACCAAGGCAAAACTGCATGTGTGGGGCCCAGAGAATTGGGGGAGGAGGTGGCAGAAGCATCCCCTTCCTCACAACCCTTTTCTCCAGAGTCTCCCGCCTCCTAGTCCTGCAGGACCAGATTTGAACCTTGAGGGAGCTCCTGTGCCTTGAATTCCTGGAAGACCACCAGGATTTGGGGATTAACCTCACAGTTGTTGGGGAGATGGGAGAGACGGTATATGTGGAAGGGCTCCTGGAGGGGATGATCCTTGACAGCCAGGAGGACTTCGAGGCCAGGAAGCCTGGGGCTGGGCAGGGGGCCTGTCCCCACCTGGAGCCCACAGTAGGGCCACTGGACTACTGAAAGCTGAGGGCATGCTTGACAGAGCAGGAGCCTCAGAATGGAGGGATCCTGGCTGATCGGTGGGAAGTGACTCAGAGCAGAGGGGGTCAGGTAGAGCTGCTGAGTATCATAGCACTCTCAGGAGCATGGAGAAATAGTCATGTGTTCATTTCCGTCATACAATCTAGGAAACAGTCAAGCCCAAAGGAAACAGGAGAATCTGCCCCGCTGCCAGCGCATGATAGAAAAGGAATGGCTTGGTTGCTGTACAAAGAGTCTAAGGTGGTGCCAGCCTCAAGCTGGACCTAGGCACTCAGATGTCATCTGAGCCCTCTCTCCATACTTGGGGACCTCCCTCTCCCCTGGCACTGAACTTCCTTTGTGCTACCAGCAGCCCTAACACCCCAAAGGGGAGACCCAGCCTCCTTCTCCAAAGGCAGCACCGAAGTCTGAGGTCACATTGCCATCCCTGACCCAGTCACAATGGTCAGGAATATTCTGACTGGCCTGGCCAAGGGTCACTGTGCATTTCCAAGGGCCTCCCCAAAATTAGGCCCACTGGGGAATCTCAGTCCCCCAAAAAAGGGCTTGCTCCCCTAGACCAGCATGGCAGACTGTTTCTGAGCTTTTCTGTTAAAATCAGATATATACTTGATTTTTTTAGTTTTGCTTTCTGCTAAGTCTCTTCTAGTACAAGTGATAACACAATGTTGTTCTGTTGTGGTGGTAGTGATTTTTAACTAAGGGGGAAAACGATTTGATACGAAACATTCCATGCAGTAGGACCATTTCCCCCTGCAGTCTGAGAAAAGACCACCATTATTTGGCTCTCTAGTGCCTCAGCATGCTCAGGGACACCATTGTTCCATGGCAGCCTGTTTTGAGGATCTTTTTTTTCCTCCCCTAAATAGGAAAGATCTTATAGACTGTAATGTGGGGGTGGACCGCTGCTCCACATTGCTGGGGATGAGAAGAGGACTAACTGGAGAGTGATTTTGAAGGAACAATTGACAAGTCAAAATGACTAATTAGACAAGAGCGAGGGGGTGACCTCCAGGTAGAAGTGGAAAAAAACCAAAGTGGAAAAAAACCCAACGTTGTGAAAGAATTCCAAAAACATTTTTGTTTCATTATCCAAAAATTTAGAGAAAAATAAATTTATCCACAAATTACTCCCATTTTCCCCAGGTTTCTGCATTACTCAAGTGACCAGCCAAAATAATCTGGTTTTTAAAATAAAATTGTATCAGGGTCAATACATTTTTATGTCAAACTAATAAATGACTATAAATCTGTTCTTAAAACCTTCTAATCAAATGTGAATATATGTCCATTTTATCCTACAGTTACTACTACTGTGTTTACTGTACCAGTAGAGAAGTTTAATTTTTTTTCCTCACATGGCTTCAAATTTTCAAGAAACTTTACGTATTTACTCAGAAGTTTCATGCCCGGATGAATGTACAAATAATAGCAAAATAAGGACAACAGGAAGAGGAAAGATGATTTGATAATCAAAACTTCATGGAATTTTCTAACTAAAAAGACTCCATTTCAACCTCTAGACTGTGACTGAGATGATGGGGGCAGGGGGTGGCACACAGAGATGCTCTTCTAAGAGGAGCAGGTCCTTGTTGGCTCTCCGTAGGGCTTCCTGCCCTCCTGCCTACCCTCCTAGGAGTCTGGATCTTTCAGTATGGATAGACAGCAACTGGGAGAGGGCTTAATGCTGTGTCAGTTGGGCACCATAAAGTCTTCTGCCTACCCCAAAACCCATCTATGGGGCTTGGAGATGTCCCCGAGGAGAGGAGAGTCAGTGGAGGCCATGTTCCCTCCCCCAGCCCACCAGCAGCACTGATGCTTCTCTCCTCCCAGAGGGGCTGGGAAGGCTGGTCAAGGCAGCAGGAGCCTCAAGAGGCTTGTAAAACCCCAGCTGACTCAAGGGAAGCTTGAGGGCTGCAAGGTGTGGGAAGCCATGCTTGCCAAGGGTCCAAACAAGGGGAAGGCAGAGGGATGGGGCCGACCAGAAGTAGAAATAAAAGGATTTGGTGCCCCACCGGAGGAGTTTGAGGTGAGAGGAAGGGAGCCGAGGGAATCGGGTCTCTGGCTGGACCCCCATTAATTGCAGCTGGAAAACCAGAGTGGCAGTGGAGGATCGAGGGCTTCCCTGGCTTGAAAGCCTCTGGGAACCACAGGTGGAGCCATCAGTTGTGCATTCCACATATCACAGGTTTATCGAGCACCTGCTACACTGGGGGCTGTGCTGGGGAAAGACACACACACAGCTTTGCTCTCCAGGAGCTCCCAGTCTGGCCGGGGAGATGGGGCCCAGGTAGCAAACTGAGAATGAAGAAGGCTATGCTGCAGTGAGGGCCACGGGGGTCCGTGAGGGGAGGAAACAGCAACTACTGTGGGTGGTGGGAGCAGCAAAGGCCCCCCACTGAGAGCCGAAGGACAAAGTGAGCAGTGGTAAGGACTGCAGACCTTCCAGACACCCACAGCAAGGAGACTGCTTTGCTGTTTTTGTTGGTTTTCCCAAACGCCACAAAAAGCCTTGGTGGTGGAGAATGAATAGGGGCGGGGGGCAAGTCAGAAGGTAAGTCAGATGGTGGACCAGGCTGGAGGGGAAAGGGGGCAGAACTGTGCTCTGTTCTGAGGGTAAACCCAACAAAATTTGCTCATGGATCCGATGGGGATGCACTGGGGCTACTCCCAGGTCCAGAGCAGTGGTGGGGGAGGGGGGAATGGCAGACTAGGAAGCTCTGTTTTGCCTGGATTTGCTGAAAATTGCCTATTAGCCTATTAGGCTGGTGGGGAGGGGTTGTGGCGTGTTGAAGGCAGGAGCTCAGTGACAGGAGTCGTGAAATCTGACCATTGGCTGTGGCTGGTCCAGGGGAAGCTCTCCCATGGGGACAGCTCTGAGAGCTCGGTCAGAGGAGGAGGAGGATGGTGCTGGGCCCTGCTGCGGGAGGAGGGAGAGCCTGGCAAGAGAGCCGAGGCAGTTTCCCTGCAGGAGCGGGGATAAAAGACATATGAGGGGGCTAAAGAGAAGTAAGCAGAGGGCGTGGAGACAGCAGAGCAGAGAGAATTCTGGAGACATGTGCTCTGTAAAGCACAGCTGAGGAACTGCATGGTTCCTGGAGGAGGAAGGGAGTTCCGGGGAATGATCTTGTTTTTGTGCTTTTAGTTTAGTGTTGTTGTTGTTGTTTTTTAAGATTTCTATTTTTAGTAATCTCTACACCCAATGTGGGGCTGGAACTTACAACCCCAAGATCAAGAATCCCATGCTCCACCTGCTGAGCCAGCCAGGGGTCCCCTAGTCTGTGTTTTTGAGTGAGATACTATAGAGTTACTTCTCACTCCAGATTCTACAATCCCTAATCCTAAAAGGCTTACAGGGGAAACTGAGTTGAAACTCCTTTGGAAAGCCATTAAGTGCCTTGTGGAAACCAGCGCTCATGTCCACAGCCCAGTAAGGGAATGAGACGAAAGGCATGCACCTACGTCTGGATCCCTGCCTGCCCATGTATGGACCCAATGGCGCACAAGCAGAGACACCTGGGGCCCCTCTATTTGCCCTGATCCACAGAAAGCAGGTGGTGGGTAGGAGGACCAAAGGAAACGCCTTCTCATGTTGGGGGCTGGGGGGAGGACTGTGGGGTTCCTCAGCTCCCTCCAGGGCAACTAGGGGAGCAGAACCCAGCAGATATCTTCTGCGGCATCCCCTCTGGTAGTAAGAAGCCGCGTGCTCAGAGCCCTCCCGACTCCCAGGCCATTTGTCTGCCAAGGGACTCACAGCTGGGTAGCTGAGCTCACTTGCTCTGTGCATAGGGCTTCCTCAAAGCACCAGGAGCCCTTGAGGGCTGCAAGGCAACCTCTACGCGGAGGTGGGCTCACCCTCTGCTTGCCCAGCCTGTTGGCCCGCTTCCAAGCCTAGGGGACAGTGGCCGACGACTCCCTCCCAGCAGGAGGTTGGGGGGGGCGGGGAGTCGCTGCTAGTCCTCGGGCCATCAGACAGTGTGTAGAGGGATGGGGGTTAACACTGGTGGGGAGAGTTCCTGAGTCCAACTGGGGCTCAAGTGCCGTGGAATCGTTTCCCGAGAGGACACCCAAGGTCAGGCCAGGGTATCATCGCACCGGCTGGATTTGCCTGACCCGTCGCAGCGGTAGCCAGCAGCCTTCCCGCAGCACCGCCTCCCTTACAAACGCGCGCGCGCTCTCTAGATTCGCAGAAGACCAGGCGCTGGCGAATGCACGTCCCCGAGTCGGGCGCCCCCCCCCCGCCGTCCCCGTCCCCGCCGGCCGGTCGGGAAGGAAAACCGGACGGCGGGGCCACTTTGGGAAGGAAAGAAGCCGCGAGCCAAGACCTTGACCCAAGAGAATGCCGGGGGCGCGCGGAGGCCAGAAGAAAAAACTTAGAGGCGCGCAGCGAGCAAACCCGACGCCGCCAAGCCAGGAGCGTCGCTGGCTAGGCGAACTAGGGCGTAGCCCAGGGAAGCATGCCGGCCCTTCTAGTTAGTCCGGGCGCGCTTCCTGGAGGAGGAGAAGGAGGGTTTACCACTCGAGCTACTGGGATGAATGGAGGGGGCGGGGCAGCTGGCGGGCTGGGCCAGGCCGAGGTCCCCTGCCGAGCCCGGGGCGGGGGGCCGGCAGCACGCATAAAGCTGACGCCGGAGGAGTCCTCCCGCGACCCGCCGCAGAGACTCAATTTTCGTGGGTCCCGGGCCCGTCGAGCTTCTTCCCAGAAACTTCCCGGCCCCGCCCAGCCCCTAATCCGGCGACGCCTGGGGGGGCACGCGGGCTCGTAGGAGCCCGATCTACACGTTCTGGAGGAGTCGCCCTGGGATCCCGGGAGCAGCCTGCTTGGGACCGACAGGAGCGCGGGTGAGGGCGCCGGGCTGGCGAACGGGACCCCGCCCGGGGCGGCACTGGGGCGGGGCGTCGAGCGGCATTAGGACCCAGGCGCGGCGCGGGGGTGTGTCGCCGGCTCCGGCCGCTGGCCCGCCCGAATCACCAAGTTCGGGGTCCCGGAGATCAGGGGTGAGGACCCCGAGCGTGCGCGCGTGTGTGCAGCCGTCCGGCGGCCGATCGGCGGGGCCATGGCCGCGGCCGCCCGGCGCATGTTCCATATCCAGCCATGCGGTGGGTACCTGAGCCTGCAGGCGCGGCAGGGAGGCGGCGGGAGGGCCGTCCGTTCTCCGCGGCGAACGGGTGTTCGGCGGGGTCGCGGAGCCGTCGGAGCACCGGGGAGAACGCGCCTGCCCTGGGCCTGCAGAGGCCCTGGGCCACGGTGGGCGAGGGGGTCGTGGAAGCTTCCTAGGCCTGGGGTCAGGTGTAAGTTCGGCCGAGAGGGACGGGGAGACGGGGAGACGGGGCGGGGAGTACACGAGTGGTGGAGGGAGGCCTCGTGGACATTGAGTGCTTGATTCGATGCTCTATCGCCGACTTGAAATTCTTAGTCTTTGAACCAGTGCGGTAGCCAGTGAAGGGGTGGGGCGTGGAAGTGATTGGAATGGAGCCATGGGGTCCTTAGCACCCCGAGCTGGACCCTTTCCAGCCGGTACGCTGCCGTCTCTCGTTACGTTCTGCCCCGACACCTTCTCGCCCCCGGCGCTGCGGAGAAACCTGCCCACTCTTAGGGATCCCGGGGCCACCGACTGTCCCCTGCGAGGCCGCTGCAGTTTTTACCTCAAGGCCCTGACGCCTGAGGGCAAGCCAGGGCTTTGTACGACCATTATTTACCCGCACGTGGGGCGTCCGGGATGAGAATAAGGCGTGCACTACCCGCACTCTTCCAGACCCTCGTCGCCCTCGTCCTCTGCCCATCCCTCAGATGCTGGCTTTACCGCCCCCGCCCCTCCCTTCTAGATGTAGCCCCGGCTCCTGTCCTGCGCGTTCCTCCGCATCCTGCCCCCAGACCCCCAGGGTCTCGGAGTCTGGAGGCTCTTTCCTCTCGTGCACGCGCCCCTCCTCTAGCTTCCTTCCTCGCACCGAGCGCCACAAACAGTTGCGACCATCCGGGGCCCCGGCGTGGTGAGCGTGCCCGGCGCTCCCCGCCCCCACCCCGCCCCGCCTTCTCCCTGGAGGACCAACGGCTCCGCCTCCCAGGAGGCCCGGGACGCGGGTGGCACTGAGGGGAGGAGGCCGTTGCCAAGTCGGCCCCCTGTGACCCCGGGCGCGTGCGGTTGGGGGCAACTGCACGTGTGATGGGTGTTGATGGCCCCTGGGACCAACGTGAGAGTGAGAGGAAGTATGTGGAGGCAAGAGGTCCCCCGCCCAGGTCCTGGGCTTGGCATCGAAACAGCGAGACAGGGAGGCCGGCCACTACGTGGAGGGTGGAAGGACAGGCCCCCACCCTCCAGCTCTCGCAGCCGGTGCTGAATAACACCGTCTACAAACCCGTGCTGGGTACTGTTAATAACTCCTGGGGGAAACGGGGCTGGGAATGGCTCCCCACCACCCTACTTGGCCCTTTCCCACTTGGGGAGACCCTAGGAGACTGGCTGAAGAGTACCGGGCTGGGCTTCCTCTGGTTCCTTAGGGGGCCCCTGCCTAGTGCAAGCCCCTGCTCCCCCCCTCCCCCCCGCACCCCAGGTTGGCCTGTGTTGGGTACCTGGGAAGGGTAAGAAGGCACGGGCAGGGTTGATGTAGGGTGGGGAGCGGCTGGGCACAGGAGAGACTGTCCACGGCTGGTCCGTGGAGCTGGTAACAATTCCTGGGTTTCCCTTGCAGAGCAATCCTCTTCCATCATGTCGCAGAATGGATACCTTGAGGATGTAGGTGAGTGCCTCTGTGGGGGGATGTACAGAGAGAGCTCCTTGGTCTCTAGGGGACCTGGTCCCTCCAGCAGGGTACTCATGGCATTAACTCAAGGAGCTTGGTCTCTAGGGGACCTGGTCCCTCCAGCAGGGTACTCATGGCATTGAGCCCCCACCTGTGGCCTCTGCTGTTGCTGGGAAGCCTTTAGATCTTCCCCTCCAGGAGGTGGTGGTATGGTTAGGTACGGTACAGTTGACAATCGCCTCCGACACTGAGAGGCCACTCCGGTGGTCCTGGGAGGGAAGGCAGTTCCCTCTCCTGGGCTCTGAGGACCATCTGGTGACCTCCCTTGGTTCGCTGTTAGAATGCTGTGGTTACTGGGTCAGACTTTAGGCCATGCCATATATGCCCTTGTCCCTCAGTCCCTGCCCAGCCTTGTGAGGGAGGGGCTGCTATTGTCCCTCTAAATCCATGGAACCGAACCTTTCCTCACTTCAGCTCTCCTGCTTGTTCCAGACCAGCTCTCCCCATCTCTGTGTCTCAGGGGACTCCTGTACCCAGACGTGGGCGCTGGCCTGACCATCCGAGGGGTGTTCAGTGGGATGGTGCTTGGACAGTGGTGATAGCGTCTGACTCAGGGTCCTCAGGGCCTGGTGACTGTGGGGGCCAGGCTGCTGGCAAGTGGATTAGGTGTGTGGTTGGGCTTATAGGATGGACGTGGGGACATGGCCTCCTAGGAGCATTGCAGGGACCTGGTCATGTTAGCTGGGCAGGTCCTAGGTAGAGCCCAGAGTAGGGGAGAAGGGACAGTGTGAAGGGCAGTGCCCAGGAATAAAGGGTGCTGGTGAGTGTGATGGAAGGGATGCTAGGGCAGGTGGGGGCTGAGGAGAAGGGGGTTTCTTGTGGACATGAGCTCCATGGCAAAAAAAGGGAAGGATATCTTTTAGCTCGGAACTCTGAGTACAGTGCAAACCTAGGCCCTCCTGCCCAAAAGGGGCCAGGCTAAGCACAGGCCACGGGGGGACGGGGCCTGGGATGTGCAGAGGAAACCGGCGGGCTGGAGTGGAAGTGAGTCAGGGTGAGTCACTGCCTGGCAGGTGTGGACGTGCTGCTGACCCTTCCCTGTCCCTGCACAGGTGTTTGTCAGACCTTGGTGGGGTCTGGGCTCTAAGACCCCCTTTCCTGGGAGCATTCACAGGTGGTGAACCCTAGGGACCCACAGGACAGTCAGGAAAGGGTGCCAGCAGGGCCCTGGGAGGGCTGGCCGGAAGAGGAAGCTTCTGTGGAGCCTTGAGGAAGGCCCTCTAGGGAGGGAAGCCCTCTGCTCGGAGGGCAGGCACTGGCATGTCTGGGGTGTTGGTCACCTGGCCTGAGGAGTGACAGATCAGAGGTCGGGAGTGGCCCTGGGCCTGAAGGACTGGGGGGTCGTGACAGGGGTAGCAGGCCTGGCCCAAACTGCCATCCCAGAGGTCATGAGGAGCTCAAGCAAGGGTGGAACATTTGCGTGTCACCAGGAAGGCTTCCTCTAGAGGAGGGGCGCCAGGGCTGTGAGCCGTTGTTGGAAGTATGGCCCACCCAGGAAAAGGCTCCCCTCTGGCAGGGAGTCCCAAGGTGCCAGAGCACTCCTCCTGCCCGCCACTAGGTGTCTCCTGGGGTCCCTCCCTTAGTCCCTGTGTCTCTGGCTCCCCTCCTTTCTGGGCCTTGTCTGCTGTCTGGACCAAGTCTCTCAGCCTTGATGCTTCGGCCTGCATGCCCTCCCTGAAAGAAAGCCCTCTAAAACTCTGTGCCAGTACGGTGGGGAGACGGCTGGACACCGTAGTAGTTTCCCTTGGGTCCCATCTAGGGAGCCCGGCAGATCTGGGTCCCGTAATTTGGGGGTTCGGGGAGGGCAGAGGCCAGTCTTAACTGCATCACTGCACCACCTTCTGGGCCCAGAGCTGTGGAATGACCATGTTTTTCTGTAGCTGAAAGGATACACATGGGTCAGAACGGTGCAGGGCCCTGGTTCCTGCAGCTGAAGAATGTTGGAGAAAGCTGTTGGGTGGGGGCTGCCGGCTGGCGTCCATTCTCTAATTGGGGCTAGGCCGGGATGAGCAATTCGGCCCACCTGGGCCTGAGGCTTCCTTCCTGGCCTACAAGAGGCCGCCCTCACCACTCGCTGAGAGTGTGCGGACTGGGACAGCCTGGAGTCCCTCCCTCTGGTGTGTAGCACTGACAGCTGGGCCCTCTTGGGGGGTTCTCTCTCGGTGGTGGTTGGGTCTCCAGGCTACCTCAAGTGTGACATGGATGATGCCTCTGAAACCCGTGAGGAGAGCCTGGGGGATGAGGCCTTCGACACGGTCAACTCCTCCATTGTGTCTGGCGAGAGCATCCGTTTTTTTGTCAACGTCAACCTCGAGGTGCAGCCCACCCAGGCTGGTATGGGGGTTGTAGCAGGGACAGGCTGGGGGGGGGGACGGGCAGGGGCCTGGGTGCTGGGCAGATACAGCTGCACTCCATGGAGAGAGTCCTGACGCGGTGGGGCAGCCCACTGAGCCCTCCCGCTTTTCCCTAGCCGAGAATGACTCGCCTGGCGGCTGCGGGCTCCTTCACACCTCACGCAAGGTGAGTGGCCCGCTGGCAGGACAGGGGACGTGTGGTCCCGGGCCACCCATTAGGGGGGTGGAGGTGCCTGCTTCCCTGTCACAGCGGACAGACCTCTCACACTTGGCTATGGTGGGTCTGGGTGGGGGGGCCTTCCCTCTCAGAGCGCGGGTGTCCGTCCTGGGGGCGGGGCCGCCGCAGAGGAGGCGCCCAGGTCACCAGAGCGCATCTCCCTTACCGGCTGCTGTGGCTCTGTGCTGCTCTGTGCACGCGGTCCCCGCAGTACCTGAAGCTGAAGAACTTTGAGGAGGAGATCCGGGCGCACCGGGACCTGGACGGCTTCCTGGCCCGGGCCAGCATCATCCTGAACGAGACGGCTACCTCGCTGGATGACGTGCTGCGGGCCATGCTGTGCCGCTTAGCCCACGACCCCCAAAACACGGAGCCTGACTGCAACTTGGACCTGTTCATGGCCATGCTCTTCACTGATGCCGGGGCCCCCACGGAGGGGAAAGGTGGGGCCCGTCTCCCTGGTGGGGCCCAGGGGCTCAGGGAGGTGGGCCCTCTGACCCTGTCCGCTCTGCCCTCAGCCCACCTGCTGTCTGATACCATCCAGGGGGTCACTGCCACGGTCACGGGGGTGCAATACCAGCAGTCCTGGATCTGCATCATGTGAGTTGGAGGCCTGCAGGGTGGCTTCCCTGGCAATAAGCGGGCCCACCCAGTTTTGGGACAGAGGGTGGGAGCACTCCTGTCAGAGGTTGCTGGGGGTCAAAGTCAGGGGTGGAGTGTGGGGGGAAGCCCAGCTCCCAGGGTGGCAACCGTGTGCCCTCCCCGCCCCTGGCAGCTGCACCTCCAAGGCCCTGCTGAGGCGACACGTGTGCATCAGCCGTCTGGTTCGCCCTCAGAACTGGGGGGAGAATTCCTGTGAGGTGCGGTTCGTTATCCTGGTGCTGGCCCCTCCCAAGACGGTGAGTAGGGTTCTGGAGGGGGCTGTTTCGTGAATGAAGGTCCCAGACTACTTGGCCCTCTCTCCAGGGGCAACTCCTCCGCGTGCTGGGGGACCCCACAGTCTGGGCCCTTGAGGGCCTCGTGCTCATGCTGTCCTTCCTGTCTGCCCCACTGAGTCTCTCTGAAGCATCCTGCTAGGTCCTCATCCAGCCCTAATTCCCCCTGAGGTTGCCCATAAGGCTGTATTTCCTTCTTGACTGAAAGAGATACTTGTTAAAATTAGCTTTATTCAAATGTGGGGGCTTTTCATCAGCCTGCCCCAACACCTATCTTTCTCCCAGTTGGCCAGCTCTATGATTTGCTGGCCATGGATCCCCACTTCTGCATGGTCAGGGGTACATCCTACTTGTGTGGGAGGCTGAAGCTAGTATGGTTTGGGGAGTCTTTTCTGAAGGAAATGGATTTCAAAATCATAAATGGAAAATGGGGAAGGCCCCTTGCCAGGCCTGAGAAGGGCCTTCATGCTTAAATTTCCTTTAGCTTCTTGATGATTCTGCCCCTGCCTCTGATAGACTCAAAGCTTGGCATGGCCCTCCTCTATGGGCTTGCTCTTAGGCAAAACTGGTGCTGAGGGGAATGTCCCTCCCTGGGAGGTTACAGTGCTGGGGAGAGGGAACATGGGCAGCACATGGGGCAGAGGGAGTGACAGCTGGTGAGGTGGTCAGAGAGGAAGAAGGGGCTGTATCCTGAGGGTCAAGTGGCTGGACTCATGCCTTGTGACAGGCCAGCCAGCCCAACACCCGGCTCCTTCTCCGGAGAGTGAGCCTGTTCTGGAGCAAACAGGAAAGCAAAGCGTGGGCAGGACAGGCCTGGGGGACTGCCCTGGGCAGCATGAAGGGATAGATGCTGCTCCCAGAGGACAGGTTGTCATGGGGGAGGCTGGACATGAGTTGGCTTTGGTCAGGCAACAGGGAGAAGGCTTGAGAGGCCTGGAGCCCCTCAGGAAATCAAATAAACCAGCAGATGATGGGAATAATACCAGTAAAGTGGAACTGGGTAAGGGCTTGTCTCTGTCACTGTGATCTCATTATCTGTGATGATGCAGGTCTGTGTTCCTGCATCAGTACCTCACATTTTAAGAACTCATGAGTTTATGAAGGAAATTGGGAGACTTGACACTGGTTCTAGTGATCTGCTGACCAGGCAGGAATCCTGGCTGATTCCACTAACGCCTGAACTTTGGGGGACAAAACGTGCTGCTAGTCACATTGGGGGCACCTGCGACAGGCTCAGGACTATCAGTGATGACAAGGGTGGGGCGGGGACCCCTCCATTTGCCAGGAACCTCAGGTGTGACTTCCCGTCTCCCGCCCCCAGAAAAGTACCAAGACTGCCACAGAGGTGGCGCGCACGTTCGCCACCATGTTCTTGGACATCACCTTCCGCCAGGAGCTCCTGAAGACACGCACAGAGGAGGAATTCAAGGAGGCGCTGGTGCGTCAGAGACAGCTGCTCACTATGGTGAGCCAGTGCCCAGCCCTCAGCGCCAAGGGCTACAGCATGACCTCCATCCACATACACAGACCCCCCAAGGTACAGCAGGGATGCAGACCTGGGCGGGGTTGGTGGGGCAAGGGCCACAGGCCAGAGCTGACATCTGTCCCCTTCCCCAGCCCCTGAAGCGCAAAGATTTTCTCCCTGTGGGGAAGGGCATCCGGGAGGACATTGCCCGCAGGTTCCCCGTGTACCCGCTGGACTTCACAGACGGTACGTGGCCCTACGGTTCCTCCCCCCACCCCCCCGCCACAGCTCAGCCTGTGGCTTTGGTCCCAGGACAACACATGGGCCTGTCCTGCATCCCAGCAAATTTCCTGTCCTGTCCCATCCCTAGGCATTATTGGGAAAAACAAGGCTGTGGGCAAATACATCACCACCACGCTGTTCCTCTACTTCGCCTGCCTCCTGCCCACCATCGCTTTTGGGTCCCTCAACGATGAGAACACAAACGGGGCTATCGGTGAGGGGAGGAGGTGGGGTGGGGGGTGGAGCGGGAGGCCCAGGGCTGCAGTGACCCAGCCCCCTGACGTCCCCCGCTTCCTCAGATGTGCAGAAGACCATGGCAGGGCAGGGCATCGGAGGCCTCCTATATGCCCTCTTCTCTGGACAGCCACTGGTGGTGCTCTTGACCACTGCGCCCTTGGCCCTCTACATCCAAGGTGCCTTTGCACTGGCCGTGGGGAGGTGGCTCCCAAGGTCCCCAGCCCCTGCCCAGCTCTGACCACCCCCCTCGTCCTGCAGTAATTTGTGGTATCTGTGACGACTACAATCTGGACTTCAGCACCTTCTATGCGTGGACGGGCCTGTGGAACAGTTTCTTTCTCGCACTTTATGCCCTCTTCAACCTCAGTCTCATCATGCGTCTCTTCAAGAGGTGACAGGGCCTTTCCCGAGCTTCTGGGACCCTCAGCCAGGAGGGGAGACCAAGGCTGGGGACCTGGGGCAGTCTCCACGCCAGCCTCTGAGGCCCTATAACCCTAGAGTGGATGGGGTGCCCCCTCCACATCACTGCCCTGAGACAGAAGTGTGGGACCCTGGTCTTCGTGGCAGGAAGAGGTCCGAGACTGTGCAGAGGCTCAGGGAAGCCTCCCCATCCCCACCCCGGTGCCCTGACACTTCATCACCATCTGATGAGGCATGACATCCCCCTCCCCCTACATCACCCCGGCAGGTCAACAGAAGAGATCATTGCCCTGTTCATTTCCATCACATTCATGCTGGACGCTGTCAAGGGCATGGCCAAAAGTGAGTGTCCAGTCGGTGGCCACCTGCTGCAGGGGAAACTGAGTTGAGCTGGGGGACTGTGGGCTGTGGCCAGGACCACCAAGCAGCATGCAAGCTAAGGCTCCTTCCCCGGTCCAGGGCGCTCTCAGGAGCTGTGACCAGCAGGAAGCCACGGTGCCATGTGCTGGAGGGCGACAGGGCTGCCTCAGGCGGGATCAGAGGCACAGGGCCAGGTGTGAGGCAGTGTCAGAGATGGTGGGGGACAAGCAAGTCAGTGGGGTCCTCCTGTCTGACAGAGAAAGGCAGCCCCTCCCTTTCCCCATCCCCCCAGAAGCTCTTTCTCCCCCATATCCAGAAGAGAGCTGGGCCTCATCTTCCAGAGCTCAGACCGCTGAAGCCTGCTGGCCTGTATCCACAGTCTTTCAGAAGTACTACTACCACCATGACTTTGGGACCTACAACACAGAGAGCACTTCCCTGGTGAGCCTGCTGGGTCTCAGCACCGACCTCAACACCAGCCTCCACACAGCCCTCAACAGCAGCCTCCCGGCCAGCTCACTACAGCCGACACCCGGGAGCCACCAGGCTGACCCCCCAGGCCGGGAGACCGCGGTGCTCAGCCTCCTTATTATGCTGGGCACGCTGTGGCTGAGCTACACCCTCTACCAGTTCAAGAAGAGGTGAGGGGGGCCCTGCGGGTGAGGGAAAGAAGGCGCCAGCTCCCAGGCCGCACTCACACTCCCCACCCATGTCCCCAGCCCCTACCTACACCCCTACATGCGGGAGATCCTGTCAGACTGTGCCTTGCCCATCTCGGTGCTCACCTTCTCCCTCATCTGCTCCTACGGCTTCCGGGAAATCAAAAGTGAGTTGGGGTCTGGCAGGGGGTGCAGTGGGGTGAGGTTGGTCCCTGGGTGCCACAGGCTTGAGCAGGGGCCTGTATCTGCTGCAGTGAGCCAGTTCCGCTACAACCCTAACAAGAGAGTCTTTGAGGCGGCTGAGATGCACTCCCTGTCCCTGGGGGCCATCGCCAGTGCCATGGGCCTGGGCTTCCTGCTCTCCTTGCTCTTCTTCATCGAGCAGAACTTGGTGGCTGCCTTAGCCAATGCCCCGGAGAACAGGTTTGTGGGGCGAGGCTGGGAGGGCTGAGCATGTGCCCCAGCCTCCCTGGGGTCACAGAGATCCAGCCACATGTGCCCCCACCCTCTGCTGCAGGCTGGTGAAGGGCACTGCCTACCACTGGGACCTCCTGCTCATCGCCATCATCAACAGCGGGCTGTCATTGTTCGGGCTGCCCTGGATCCACGCCGCCTACCCCCATTCCCCACTGCATGTGCGGGCCCTGGCTTTGGTGGAGGAGCGTGTGGAGAACGGGCACATTTATGAGACGTGAGTGGGGGCCAGGTCCCTTAAGACCTGAGGCTTGTCATATGGGCCCTGAAATGGGGGTAACCCTGAGCCATGGGGACCTGGGGAGGGATGCGGCTCTGGGGACTAGGGCCTAGAGGTGACCCGGTACCCTGTGGCTGTGCAGAATTGTGAACGTGAAGGAGACACGGCTGACCACCCTGGGCGCCAGCATCCTGGTGGGCTTCTCCCTCCTGCTGCTTCCCTTCCCGTTGCAGTGGATCCCCAAGCCCGTGCTTTACGGCCTCTTCCTCTACATCGCGCTTACCTCCATCGATGGCAACCAACTCTTCGAGCGCGTGGCCCTGCTGCTCAAGGACCAGGTGAGCCTCAGCCCCAAGGGCAAGGGGCAGGGTGGGCATACGGGCTCCAGGCCTGCCCACAGCAGGTCTCTGCCGCCCACAGACCTCGTACCCGCCCACCCACTACATCCGGAGGGTGCCCCAGAGGAAGATCCACTACTTCACCGGCCTGCAGGTCCTGCAGCTGCTGCTGCTCTGTGCCTTCGGCATGAGCAACCTGCCCTACATGAAGATGATCTTCCCTCTCATCATGATTGTCATGATCCCCATCCGGTAAGGGCCGCCGGGTGGGGGCTGGGGGTGGCACCCAGTCTACCCCTGGGGAGGGGCAGGGGCAGATGCCCCCCCACTTTTGCTCTCTGACCCAGTGCTCACCTTGAGGTCTCTTATCCCCCTGCCCAGCTACAACCTGCTGCCCCGAATCATTGAAGCCAAGTATCTGGATGCCATGGATGCCGAGCACTGACTGAGGCCCTGACCAGCAGGCCCGCGCCATATCCCTTTCCCTGTCCCTCTGGCTCTTCCCAGACTGAGTCTGCAGCCCCGTGGGGAGAGGGATGGGGTCTTTTGGGGCGTGGTTCTGTGCTGCATCCCCTTCCTGCTGTCCCATCAGGCCTAGGATATTAGGCATGGGGGGGGGTTGTTCCATGGTGGGGGCCCATACCTGTCCCCATTAGCCTTTTACTTGGGTCAGTGACACTGCTCAGGGCAACTTCTGTCCAGAGTAGGACTAAGGACGGATTTTCTTTTGATAAAAGAGTCAGATGTCTGAAAGAGAAACCATTTCCTTGATTGTGTAAGGAATTTGCTATATGCACACTAGAGAATAAAGCTCCTGTTTCTAGCTTCCATCTCAGCTGTCCCGCCCTGCCGCAGCCTCAGGGCCACTGGAGAATAAAAAGTTTGATGTAAAGGGGGGAGAAAGGAAAAGGGACCCGTGTTTGCTGAGGACCACAGGCTGTCACCTCCAACTCCACACAGCGGATGCTGGCCCAACAGGGGCCTGTGGAAGATCCAGGAGGCCCTGGCGCTGCTGTGTTGCCAGGCAACCGCAGGGGAGGTGTTGTCAAGGGCATGGCATATGCAAGGGCCTGGAGGAGAAGGCTTGGGGCCTGTAGTGAGCCACAGTGGTGGAAGAGAGATGGGTGGGCCTTGTGGCCCTGGGCCTGGGCTCCCAGAGGCAGCTGCAGAGCAGCCCAGCAGACTGAAAACCAGGCTCATGGAGGTCAGAGCCGCCGTTGTGAGGGATGCCCTCTGGGGGTGGGTACTGATTCTGTATGTGGGGGTGGGGCGGGGGCTGCATGCCGCACCAAGACACTGATAGTGGGGATGAAGAGCAGTGGAAGACCCCGACGGCATGATGTGGGGATTGGTCTGGTGGAGGGGAGAAGGGTCTGTGTTCCTGGCTTGGTCACTTGGTACCTGGACAGAGGCCCCACGGCACGCAGTGGGGAATCCAGATCTGGGACTCGGAAGCACCCCCTGCGTGTTACCTGGGAGCCCCAGCAGTAGTAGAGCCTCTGGCCCCCAGCCATCCCATGACCTCCCTTACAGCACTTTGGCTTGCTGAGTAAACCACAGACCAAGGGAGCAGGTGAGAGAAGACCTACCTCAACTGAAAAGGCCTCCTCTCTAGATATGCGAAGGATTCCTGCTAACCAGCAACACCACAAAGTTGATGACTACCAACTCCAATAGAAGAGGCAAACCTGGGGTGAGGGAGTGGCCCAACAGTCACAGGACATGCTCAATGCCCTTGGTCATCTGGGAAAAGCAGCCCCAAGGGGAGCTGGCATCGCCCTCCTTGGAACCGGCAACACAGGCCGGCCGGCCCGCCAGCTGGGTAGAAGAGGTATGTACAACCAGGGCATGGATTGGGGAGCAGAGACTGGGGCACAACCAAAACCCCTCCTCCACCAGCTGTGCGGCTCTGCTCCCGGGCAACCTGCGTGGGTACGAGCCCATTCATTGTTTGGAGGGATGGCTAGCTAAAGGTTAACAAAGGGGGATGGTGTCCTGTGGGCCTGGGCCATCATCCAAACTGGGCTGTGCAGTCTGAAGCTCTATGCACCCACCCCATCCAGGTGGCATGCGGTCCTTTGGGGTCCCCTCCCCAGTGGCCTGCGTGTTCCCTCCAGGTAGGGCCGTATCCAGAATCACCAGGCGGGGAGCAGACAAGCCCCTAGCATTGCACATCTGAGCCCCAGCCAGACAGTACTCTGCACCAAGGAGACAATTCAGAGGAGGCTGGGCTGCTGGCCCTTCCTGGGGCAACAACCCAGCCAAGCCTCGCAGGCAAGTGGGGAGCACAGAAACAATGTTTTGTCCTCGCCCACACACACTGATGCACCTTAGGGGAGGAAACAACAGTTAAATGCAGGCCCTGGGCCATGCTGCCAGGACTGAGGAACAGCAAAGGAAGGGACATTCTCCAGACCTGCCTACCAGTCCAGAAATAAGCCTGGGAGTGACCCCCCAGCATTACGCTCCCTCCACTCCCATTGCACACAACAGGCTTTTCCGAATTTCCTTGGGGTGGGCCCCTCCTCCTTACCAAAGAAACACCTGAGGGAAAGGAAAGGGAGCTGCCCCAGGGCCCTCAAGTCCCTCCCAGGACTGGCTTCCCTAGGGCCTGTGAGGACCTGGGGCAGCTGAGGCAGACTTCCTGCGCGGGGCCTGGAGGTCCCAGGCTGAACCATGCTGTGTCCTCTCAACTCGAATGGAGACTCCATGCCCTGTCCCTGCCATAAAAACGGACCTGGCATCATTAAGAACCAACATTTTAGAGGAGCGCCTGGGTGGCTCAGTGGGTTAAAGCCTCTGCCTTCGGCTCAGGTCATGGTTCCCGGGTTCCTGGGATCGAGCCCTGCATCAGGTTCCCTGCTCAGCAGAGAGCCTGCTTCCCTTCCTCCCTCTCTGCCTACTTGTGATCTCTGTCAAGTAAATAAATAAAATCTTAAAAAAAAAAAAAAAACATTTTAGGGGCACCTGTAATCTCAGTCGGTTAGGCGTCCAACTCTTGATTTCGGTTCAGGTCATGATCTCAGGGTTCTGAGATCAAACCCCACGCCCAGCACAGAATTGGGTGTGGCACCTGCTTGAGATTCTTTCTGTCTCTCAAAAAAAAAAAAAGAAAAACCCCGGGCGCCTGGGTGGCTCAGTGGGTTAAGCCGCTGCCTTCGGCTCAGGTCATGATCTCAGAGTCCTGGGATCGAGTCCCGCGTCGGGCTCTCTGCTCAGCAGGGAGCCTGCTTCCCTCTCTCTCTCTGCCTGCCTCTCCATCTACTTGTGATTTCTCTCTGTCAAAAAATACATAAAATCTTTACAAACAAAAAAAAAATAAAAAAAAAAAAAAAGCCCCAAAACAAAACCCCACCTCAACACTTTAGTTGCTCTGATGTTACACTGAAATACAGCTGAAGCACTCAACATCTGCACTGCCCACCCCCCAACCTGGCAAACACCGTGGAGGGCAGCTGGGGGGTGGCCTCCCTCCCTGGGTGGTGGGCAGCATGGGTCAAGGACAAGGTCAAGGTCATGAGCATGGACAAGGTCCGCTCACAAGCTGAGACTTGGAGAATGAGAGGAAAGATGTGATACTCCAGTGAGCACGGTCACATGAACACCTATAGCTGCTACCCTCGTCCCACCCTCGCCCCCCGAGCTTCGAGGTCTCCTGCTCCTGCCAAAAGAGATTCAGGGGACAGACAACTGCCCGGGGTAGGTTTCAAAGCGGATATATCCAGTTTATTCTGGGGGCAAGTGCCTTCCAGTATTTTTATTTCTGCCACTTCAAAAATGTCGAGGGCGATTTGTTTCTGCCCAAGCCCTCGGACCCACCATGGCCAGTTTTAACATCCAAGTCCTTTCAGGATCCCAGGCCAGGAGGCTGTAGGAGGGACCACTGAATCCCCAAGGGCCCCAAGTTCCTCCAAGCAGAGCCAGCTGCTCCTCCAAACAGGGCTGGCGAGGCTGTCTAACCCCCCTCTAGAAAGTAGAGACCAGGAAGGCAGTACTTGGAGGACTGCCTGTCTGATGGCTTGGAGGCGGCAGGCTAGCCTTCCCCAGTTCCCCGGCCAGGGCGATCATCACCAACTACTGGGGCATCGAGGCTGCCAAGGTATTTCTGCAGCTCAAGCAAGGCCCGGAAGCGATGGGAGATGGTGTTCTTCTCAGCTTTGGGTATCTCTGCATACCTAAGGGGTGACAACAGCAGCTCAGAGGAGCCCAGATTTGGGGGTATGCATCCCTCACCCATCCTGGAGCCCAGAGATCAAGGAGTCGCCAGGAAAGGGTGATGGAGCCACCAGCTCCCAGCAGCCAGAGTTAATTTTTAAAAAAACCGGAGAGTTTTAAATTCCCCTGGAAATGGAAACCCATATTAACGAATGTGGAAGGATGTCAGACTTGCCCGAGTGTGTCCAAAAGTCGCTAGGGGAAGCCGGAGACAGGGGGATGAGCTGCGTGTTTGATCAGCTTTGTCATCTGTTGACAGGAAGCAGTGAGGCCTGACAGAGCAAACTCGAGAGTCTCCTCTCTTGTACTGTGGGGGTGGCATGGGACAGCTGGCTAGTGGCCTCTCCTCCGTGTTAGGGCTCCAGTGAGGACCCACACCCCACCTGGGTGTTGCAGATCCGTGATGTCCATGCTGTGGCCACTAGCCGCAAGTGGCCATGTACATGGAAATTAACTGTCATCAACTAAGACTATTTTCAGTCCCGAAGTCATACTGGATAGCCACAAGTTGGCTTGAACAGTGGAGAAAGATCATTTCTCTATCTTGCATTCTTGGATGGTGCTGTTTCATATCATCCTCAGCCCTTTCTGGCTACTGGGAGGCTTCAGGCCACCCTCCTTTAAGGGCCCCTCTAGCCTAGCACACTTGATTCCAATAACAGTAAACATGTCCACTGCAAATGGTGGGGGGCATGAGGGGTCAGGGGCAATTGATGAGAACACTTGGTGCTGTGGGGGTTTCATGCCACCCCAAAGGCTGGAAATATTAACATTTTTCCAAATTCCATGGGGAAGTCAGATGATCCCACCAAACTGTCAGCTTCATATAGGACAAGCCAAGGGTGAGGGGGAAGGCACTCAAGTCACACAGCTGCTCTGCGGGGAGCTGCAGCCCGAGGGCCCAGAACTCCCGGCGCCGCCTGGCTGCCTCCTACCCTGGAGATCGGCCCACTCAGATTCCTCGCATCCACCCCAGCAGAACTGCCTTCAGCTGGAGCAGCAGCTGAGAGCCGGCCCGCCCATGTCTGCATGCCTGCACTGGGGCAGGGTGCCGGCCCAACCCGGACTGTGGCCATTCCAACCCTACATCCCTGGAAGGAAATAAGGCTCCTTACGTCTGCTCATATCCATCAGGCTGAAAGCAGGGATCCCAGCCAAAGTCTCGGCAGCCTCGGGGCGCCACGATCTGGCCCTGCCAGGGAAAAGAGGGGATAGGTGTATCACTGGGCACAGAGGAGATGCCCTAGCAAGGGAAGGGTAGCCAGTTTGAGTCTAACTAGTTTATGTATTTGGTTAAGTCCCATTTATTCAAAATAATTGGCTTTAGGGCACCTCGGTGGCTCAGTGGGTTAAGCCTCTGCCTTCAGCTCAGGTCATGGTCTCAGGGTCCTGGGATTGACCCCGTGTTGGGCTCTCTGCTCAGCAGGGAGCCTGTTTCCCCCTCTCTCTCTGCCTGCCTCTCTGCCTACTTATGATCTCTCTCTCTCTCTCTGTTAAATAAATAAAATCTTTTTTTTTTTAAGTACTTATTAAAAAAAAATATGGCTTCGAGAAGTCTGTGGTACCTGCCAATGTTTGCTGAATACATAATTTGTATTATGAATCCCATAAATACATATAGGACCACTCTCCCTTCACACACACACACAGGAACCACAAACCTTATCAGCCCACTGATACCTTTGGGGCCACTCTCCCTCTCTCTACAGCTCTGACAAACTGTGACCTCACTGAAGAGAGTCAATGGAAAAACTGACAGAAAACATTTTCTCTGAATAGGAAGGTATGAGATCCTGGACTAGGCAGACAAGCCCTAGGACTGCTACTCATTTTTATTATGTTAAGTGAAATAAATGGCTGCATTTCTCAAACTACAAAGGAGGCTCTAACAATTGAATGAAGAAACAGAAATTACTTTGCACATTGTTCAATACATAAATGAGCTCAGTAACTCTTGACTACAATAGGCAAATTCCAATAGAAAAATGTTACAAAGAGAATCGATTTAATTCAGCACCATGTCATGTTGCCATGAGGATTAAAAATTAGTAAATTAAAAAATACAAGGGAGTGGGGCCTGGGTGGCTCAGCTGGTTAAGCATCTGCCTTCAGCTCAGGTCATGATCCCGGGGTCGCAGCTTGAGCCCCATGTCTCAACAGGGAGTCTGCTTTTCCCTCTCCCTCTGCTCCTGTGCAGCTGCTCTCTCTCAAATAAATAATAAAATCTCTTGAGAAATAAAAAAATATGAGGAAAATGGTAGAAAATGGAGATTAGCCACATAATGGCTAAGTTTTTCAGAACGAAGGCAGATTCCATCAGTGCTGGTGGGGAGCTACGGGACCAAGACCCATTCCTGAGCCACTGTGAACCTTGCACAAATGGTTTTTGAACATTTACAGTGGGGCCGGTAGTGTTTTCAGCCCTGGAGCCATAGCAGACCCAGCCTTGCCCTCCTCAAATGGATGTCTTAAGCAAAACAGGCTTTACACCAGTAAACAAATGAATGATTACAAAATGCAAAGTGCCTTAGAAGGAACAAACAGGGAGCTGGGCTCAAGGATAACAGGATGGAGGGGCCTAGATGGGGAGCTCAGGGAGCAGACAATGTGGCCATGTAAAGTGATGGGCAAAAACATTCCAGGTGGGGGACACAGCTGGTGTTGGGACCCAAGATGGGGATGGGCTCGGCATATGCGTTGTTGAAAGGACAACATGACTGGGTCTGGAAAGTTTGAGTGAGAACGAAACAAGAAGAAACAAAGCCACCGCAGGTTAACATAGAGGCTGGCAAGCAACAAGGTGCTTGAAGTGGGGGAGACGATGGGGAATAGCGGGGACCCCAATTATGGGTCACCCCAGTGACTGTGCCCCATCAGCAGGGATTATGCTTGTTCACAATTCTGATTTTTTAGAGAACACTTCTGTGACAGGGGCAGACAACTAGAATTAATTTTTAAAAATGTAACCTGGGAGGGGCGCCTGGGTGGCTCAGTGGTTTAAGCCGCTGCCTTCGGCTCAGGTCATGATCTCAGGGTCCTGGGATCGAGTCCCGCATCAGGCTCTCTGCTCGGCAGGGAGCCTGCTTCCTCCTTTCTCTCTCTCTCTGCCTGCCTCTCTGCCTACTTGTGATCTCTGTCTGTCAAATAAATAAATAAAATCTTAAAAAAAAAAAAATGTAACCTGGCAATTATAATCCAGCCATCCTGGTTCTGCATAAATATCCCAAAGAACCAAACACAAGATCTCAACAGATATTGGAACATCTGTGTTTGTAGCAACATTATTCATAGCAGCCAAACGTGGAAGAAATCTTAAGTGCCCATCGACAGATAAATGGACAAAACAAATGTGCAAATACCCACAATGGATATTATTCAGCCATAGTAAAAAGGAGGAGTTCTCTCTGATATGAAGAATATGAGAGGCAGGGTGGGGGGGTTTAGGGGGTAGGGGAGGAAAAATGAAACAAGATGGGTTCGAGGGAGACAAATCATAGGAGACTCTTAATCTCACAAAACAAACTGAGGGTTGTTGGGGGGTGTGGGCGGGGAGGGATAGGGTAGCTGGGTGATGGACATTGGGGAGAGTATGTGCTATGGTGAGTGCTGTGAATGCGTAAGCCTGACAATTCAGACCTGTACCCCTGGGGCAAATAATACATTATATGTTAAATAAATAAAGGAGGAATTCTGTCACTTGCCACCACACAAATGATCCTTGGAGGGCATTATGCTAAGAAATAAGCCAGCCACAAAAAGATAAACACTGTATGCAGGATTCCACTTACATAACGGGTCTGAAGTTGCCAAACTCTTAGAAACAAGGGGGGAACAGCGGTGGCAGGGGGGGTGGGGGGGGGGGGGGAGGGGGGGGGGGTTTGTTCAATGAGTATAGTTTCAGTTTTGCAGGATGAGAAGTTCAAGATCTATGGCACAGCAATGCACAGAGTTAATACCACTGTACCAAATACCTAAAAACGGTGGAGATGGTAATTTTTATGGTTTTTTTAAACCACTATTAAAAAAAAATTAACAAGGCAGGGCATCACGAAATGTCTGTGGGCATCCCCCAAAGGAGCCTCTGGGGAAGGGCTCTGTGGGCTACTCTGGATTTTATCACGAGCAGAAGGCATTGGCAGAGGAGTGATGGGCCAGAAGGCACCGTCCCGACACAAGAAGGGAATGGCTGCGCTGGTGGGGGAGCAGGTCAGCTCCGAGGGTGGTCTGTACCCTGTAAGAAGCAGCTAAACCCAAGGGTCTGATAGGCTGGCGTGGCTGTGCTGAAGGGCAGCTGGGGAAAAGTAAGATTTTACAGGAACATGTGAAGTTGGAAAGGATGTGAGATGTTCAAGGGAAGCCATAGCCTCAGCACTTGGAAAGGGACAGAGCTGGAAGAAATCTGGGCTGTCCACGTCACCTCCGCATTCTGCTTCTTAGGAGGGGACTCCGTGCAGGCCTCAAAGGCCATGAGCCCCTGTGTATCCCTAAAACACGAGCCTCAAAGGTCAAAGAGATTTCACGATTGACAGCACTCCTAGTTGTGAGACCCAGAGGCATGTCTGGGCAAAGCTGTGGGAACTTAACTGGCCATGAGCCCTTCCCACCACCCTCCTGCCTTAGACTCTGGGCCATTGGCTCAAGCTACAGCGCCCTCTGGCGGCCCACGGGGAAAGTAGCGTGAATACGCACCGAGGTTCTGCCCCTGAACAGGCGAACTGGCTCGCTGGGGTCCCCAGTGCTGAGTGCGAAAGTGCAGAGTGCATAGGCAGACTTGTCATCGAAACCAGCCAGGAGCTGGTAGAGACCTGCGGTGGGAGGGAAGGGGGAGTGCAGTGATCTCTGCGCAGCTCAGTTCCCAGCCTCACTCCCCAGCCCTGAGGCCCTGGAGGGGGAGCCACCAGATTTGGGGGAGCTTATACATGTCATCACATAGGTTTATACCTTATCCAGGTTAATACCCTGGAAATTGGATGATGGGGACATGGAGCTCGTTATTTTATTCTACTACTGTACATGTCTGAGATGCTCCATAATTGGAAGTGTTCATAGAAGGACCTAAGGAGGGGACATTCTGGCCCACAAGTGTGATAGGGTATGCACTGCCAGCGCCGCAAGAGAGGCAGCCGGTCCCCCAAGCCTCCAGGCCAGGCCCTGGCTGAGGCAGGAACAGGCCAGGAGTCAGTTGGGCCAAACCTCTCAGCCGGAATCAATGGCAGCCCCCGTGTCTCTCAATCTCACAGTCCCTTCCACCCTTCCCATCCACTCTTCCCGCATCTCAGCACTCCCTGGGGCCGGATGTGCAGGGAAAGTCCAAGCCACAGGTTCCAGACTGGAAAAACTGAGGTGAACAAGGGCTCCATGGTGGGGAGACTCCTGATTACTTAGCTGGAACCCTTCCCCTGGACCACCTCCAGATTTTCAATTCCCAACAGATTAAGAGATAAAACAGATTAATACCTTCAGGCTTTAACTTCTCCAGAAACCATTTTCTGCAAGAGAAATGAAGATGAGTCAGACACCAGGTACAGAAGGATCTTCCTAACATCTTCTCTGGGCTGTGCCCTTCCCACCCTTCTTACCCCACCCACAGGATTAGAGCCCCCAAGACAGGCAGGGGGCATGATAAATAATGTCTTGACTCAAAATGAAGAAGACTAATCCAATAGGAAGGATGGAGGTAAACAGGCAGCGCACAGAAGCATCAATAAAACCTACGGGGAAGGCCTCAACCTCATTGGTAATTAGAAAAATGCAAATTCAGGGATGCCTGGGTGGCTCAATCAGTTAAGCAGCTACCTTCCGCTCAGATCATGGTCTCAGGGTCCTGGGATCAAGCCCCACATCACTTC
Organism: Mustela nigripes; assembly: GCF_022355385.1. Taxonomy (NCBI): domain Eukaryota; kingdom Metazoa; phylum Chordata; class Mammalia; order Carnivora; family Mustelidae; genus Mustela; species Mustela nigripes. The sequence goes on from NC_081563.1 coordinate 111,303,548, forward strand.
TTGCTCAGCAGAAAGTCTGCTTCTCCCTCTCCCTTTGCCCACCCCCTACCCCACCGCGTGTGCTCTAGCTCTCTCAAATACATTAAAAAAAAAAAAATCTTAGAAAAAAAAAAGGAAAATGCAAATTCAATCCAAATGCGGTAACACTTCACATTCCCTACATTGCAAAACATTAAAGTCCTAATATTCAGTGCTGGTGAGGATATGGAGCAACATATATGGGTGCTGATGCCTTAGGAAACATATTGGCAATCCAGAAGTTCAAGAAAAACAGATCCGACACCCAGCAGAAGCAGCTCTGTCCATATGCCCTCCAGCCCCTCCAAGGAGCATTCAAAGTGGGGTACATGTACCCTGGAGATACACAAAGGCCATCTGAGGGTGTCCAGGGCACTGAATAGTTTTAAGGAAATCCATTTTCAGATCTCACCTTCCTTATTTCCTTTTTCCTGAAATTGATCTGCCACGAATGTACCTCTCCAGCAGGTGGGGTTCCCCTGGCCCATCTCCTCTTACACAACCACATTCTCACCCTTCACAAAAGAAAGAAAGGTATGCCTCTCCCCCATCCCTAATCCTTCCTCAGGACAATGTGAAATATTGGGATTGACACCAAGATAGTGAATGACCCACAATATCAGGTAACCAATCATTTTGAATTTCAGGTGATTCTGTGGCCAGGGCCCCGCAAAGGGGTGGGGGAGCACTCACATGTAGGGGCCAGGGAGGCCCCCGAGGGCATTGAAGCACAGACAGGTGTCCTCCACCAGTACAGGCCCCTGTACCTGCAAGACAAGGAATCAAAGCCCCGAGACCTGTGACCAGGAGTAGACCCTGTCCCTAACCCCAATTCCCAGGCTACCCAGGCTGAAGCCAGGCCCTCAGCTAGTTGGGATCTACAGCTGCAGCAGTTAACAGCTATAGGAAACAGCCCCTGGCTAATCTCTTATCTTCATTTGAGAGATAGGAATACCAAAAATTTGGCAGGTTGTAAAGCTTACTCCAGGCACAGCAACCAGAGAAGTGCGATTCGCACTCAGACAGCCTGACTCTCCAGAAAGTGTTCTTTTCCAATTCCACAGAGATGTGTGAGTGCAGGGGGAGATATTTGGGGGGAGAAAAAGCAGGCAATGTAATGTAGGCATTTGAAAATCGGAGACAAGTGTGTGCATATGTGTATGCGTGTGCGTGCCTATGTGTGTATTGGTTTATGCAGTAAAGGCTGAGAAAGAAAGGTAGTATTCCTGGACTAACATGAACTTACCCAGTCTAGCTAGGCCTGGGTAAGTCCTTGAAGTTATGACCAGCTGTGCCCACCCTATTATTCTCTCCCTCAGCCCAGCAGGCACAGCCCCCAGGAGCCCCCAGGACCAGAGAAGCAAGTTTGGGACACGTGGGGGGCAAGCACCTGGCGAGCTGCCTCCTGACACTTCTGTATGGAAATCTCATCAGGCTCTCCCTGGTACTCCGGCACTTATTGGAGAAACAGATACATAAAAAGAGAGACAGGTCACAGGGAGACAGGGAAAATCAAGCCATCTTTCAAAAAATAAAACGAAACAGACATACGGTCAATTTTCTGTGCCACCAAAGTGCATGGAGACTTATCGCCCAGAATCTGAATGACCTGTTTCAAAATCAAAGAATATTTATCACCATTTGTTAAAAACTCCCGGTTACTACAGAAGCTGTCACCCACCTTTCTCTTCGGGTAACTCTTCTGCCAGCCCCCTAAAGCTTAGTAAGTCAGGCCCATGAGCCTCACTCCAGACTTCAGGGTCCCACTCCCAGCAGGTCAGCTCCCCCATCCCCTCAGTCTCCTACCCCTCCTACTTCAGGTCTCTCTGTTGATGCTATCCCCCCCACCCAGAATGCCCTCTTCCCTTCTCCCTGCTCCCTAAAACTCTATGTAACCTCCTATTCTGGCAATCCTCCATCAGGGGTTACCCAGAATTCAAGAGGCCTGTGAACCAGGATGGGGGTGGGGGGGATGCCTTTATTTTCACTAACCCCTAGCTAAAATTTAGCATCTCTTTCAATTGTAAATATAGAAAACCAAAATAGCATCAGCAGTTCCTATGACCTCTAAACCTATTAAAATCACAGATGTTGTCATATCCCATTAGAGCTGTAGCAGAGATCTCAAAATATTTACAATCCTATTTGAAAATTATGGTAACTACACACAGGTAGACTGAATTATTTAATGCATTAAAGAATGTATGCTAATCACAAATCACAAATATTGATACTGAGAATTAAACTCTGACAGAATCAATTTCCTTTGTGATCCTATGTATTTTACTTTGTACATTTAAAAATCTTTTCTTGAAAAATGGTCCATAGGCCTCATCAGCCTGCCAGGGGAGTGCTATGGGATGAAGAGTTAAGACACCCTGTTCCGAGGGTGGGGGAGAAAAGAAAAGGGGAAAAAAAATTAAAAAAAGACACCCTGTCCTAAGCCAACTTCAAGTCCATCTTCTCCAGTGCGCCTCCTCTCGCCATTCTAGCCTCTTCTTAAAACGTAGGCAGTCACATTCTCAACCAGAGACAGAGATGGGCTTGGGAGCTGGCACCCACTATTCCCCAGGGTGGCACTACTTGTCTGTTTGACTGGCCTGGCCTTAGGATCCCAAACTTTTTATCAGCACAGGGCTCTTGCTCTTGAGGACACCCTGTACTAGCACAGAAGTGCATCATTTCCTATGCTGTGGACAATGAAGAGTCGTCCCCTAATGACTGGGTCCCACCTCTAAGCCTCAACATATCTAGTGGATGTCACCCTGATTCTGTACCATGACCCACCTCCTTGGCCATGGCTAACTGAGCAGGGGGCAAATCTTTGACCCAAGGCTAATGAGAGCTAATGTATGTCAGAAGGCTCACTGCTCCCTCCACCAGAAGCGAAATAAGCAGAAAAACGTTTCCTAGGAAAGGGATGGGCATCCACGGGGAACTACGAGGACAAGACAGGCCCTCAGGAGACTCCTCAAGTCTTGTGAGATATCGTAACATTGTATTCCCAGAAGAGCCTCCTGGTGGTTGACATGAGCTCCCTGTGTGTCTCTATTATTTGCAGCCAAAGGCTATCCATCCACCTGCAGAACTCTCACAACTAGCCACAAATTCCCAGAGGCAGGAACTTTGGATCTAAAGTCTTCTTCACTTCTCCTCCCCATTGCGTTGTGTGAAACCGACCTTCCAAATCATCCCCATTTCCCCGTGGGGCGTGGAGGGCTGTTTGCTTGCCTGCCCCACGCTCTGCCTGGCCCCTGCCCCTCCTAGGTCGGCAGCGGGGTCTGGATCAGCTCGAAAGGGGTGTCAAGAGTCCCGGTTTGGGGTGTAACCCAATAGATGAGGTACTAAGGATCCCGCACTCCTTTGGCTCCCGCAGCTCCCGAGCTCGCGAGCCTGGTTCTGTCAACGCCCGAATTCTATTAAGGCCAACCACCGGCCAGCCCCATTCCGCACCCACGGTCGTTTCACTCAGCGCGGCCCAACCCAATCCACACGCCCGGGTCGGCCTCTCCAGCCCCCTCCGCCCGGAGGCCGCTTCTCCGCCCGATCCCCCGCGGGCCCTACCCCGCGCTCCCCCCCCCCCCAGCCGCCCACTGGCCGGGCTCCCGCGCCCTCCCAGCACCTCCTCCAGCTTCTTGGCGTTCCCCGTGACAAACACGATTTTTTTCCCGGCCAAGGAGACCGCCATGCTGACTCCGACTACCCTGCAGACCCAACGGAAGTCCTTTGCTTCGAGGGGGAGGCACTTCCGGCTGGCGCGGAGGCCGGCGGCGCACACTCGAGCCGGGGCTCCCACCGAACGCCTCTCGTGTTACCCTCAGCCTCGCTGCCTTCGGGAGAAGAGGCTGTCCCGGGCGTCCGGCTTCCTTGCTCAAATCCTGGAGAACAGAGCGCCCCTTTTCCGGACGAGCGGCCTGGGGCGCCGGGCGCTACAAGGGAGGGAAATGGCGAGGCCCGTCTGCGACCAGAATTGCTGGGTCTTCCCGGGACTGGCAGTCGACTGCGTTGAGATCAGCCCCCCCCTCCCCCGACCCCGGCTAAGGGGCGCTCTCTTCGAAGAGGAGAAGGGACCGTTGCAGCCCTCGGCCCCACCCCTGCTTTCTCTCCTCTGTGGGAAGGGGGCACGGAGGGAGGCAAAGAACCTGCACGGTAATGAGTTGCAGTCCTGTGCTCGGGACGGTTCATCGTCTCCGCGAGCGCCTCCAAATCTGCCTCTGAGAGCGCTTTTCTTCTGGGCAAGGGCAGCAAACCTCGCCTCACCTCACCTCCAGACCCACCCTCTCTTCCTTGCCAGCCAGCTCTGATGACCTTGACTGTGGATTTAAAAAAGAACTTGTTTTAAATTAAGGCATAATTAACATGTCACAGTATGTTAGTTTCAGGTGTACAACTAATGATTTGATATTTGTATACATTTGGGAACATTCACCTCAGTGAGTCTGGTTAACATGGATCACCTTCCATAGTTAAATATATATATATATATATTTTTCTTTTTTCTTGTGAGGAGAACCTTTAGACTTTACTCTCAGCAACTTTCAAATATGCAGTACAGTATTGTTAACTGTAGTCAGCATATTACTTACCATGCTGTACATCTCCAGGATTATTTTATAACGAAGTTTATACCTTTCAGCCCCCTTCACCCACTATCCCCTAACCCAACTACAGATCTGCTCTCTGTAAATTTGAGCTTATTTTTTGTTTTTTTCAGATCCAACTACTTGCCTTTGAATTTAAATTTGGCATAGCCTAAAGCTTCTTCTCAACATCTCCCAAGCTTGGGACTTCAGTATTTCAATTCCATTCCCTCATCCCTACAGCCTCTCACATCTATCATGCCTTCCCTTAGCCAGATCTTTGCATCCTGAATTCTACCTCTAAAAGAGTTCCCTGATCAGTCCCTTCTCTCCATCCCCACTACAACTGTCTGAACCCAGCCCTGTTTGGTTCCTCTGGACCAGGGCAGCAGCTATTTCACTGTTGTTCTCCCAGCCATCTTCCTCCCCCTCCACAAACCTTAAATAATATGCTTGGGGTCCAGGACTCTGAGAACCTGAGAACTCTAAATGAAAACTGTAAAAATGGTTATCTGTTTGAGGCAGCAAGGAAGAGTTATCTCTATTGACAGTTTGTTGTTTTGACCTCCCAGAAACTTTCTGTGCATGTGCAAATTACACACAAAAATGTATAAAGTCTTACTTTTTAGTTTTTTTTTAAAAAGTTTGCTTTTTAGAAATCACTATACCCATTGTGGGGCTCAAAGCCACGACCCTGAGATGGTGAGTTTGAGTCACATGCCCTTCCAACTAAGCCAGCCAGGTGCCCCAAAATTTTTAGGTTTTTTAAAAGATTTTATTTATTTGAGAGACAGTGTGCACGCATGTGTGCACAAGAAGGGGGCGCAGTGGAAGGGAGCAGCAGAGGGAGAAGGAGAAGTATATTCCCCACGGAGCAGGGAGCCCAATGTGGAGCTCTGTGCCAGGACCCTAGGATCATGACCTGAGCCAAAGGCAGATGCTTAACCAACTGAGCCACCTGGTGCCCCTAATTTTTAGTTTTATAATAAAAATTTTATTATGGGAAATTTCAAACTTAAACAAAAATGTCAAACTTTACAAAAAATAGAAAAGAGCAGTAGAATGAGGAAACATACCCATTACCCAACTTTAATAATTTTCAACATTTGCTATTTTTATTTCACCTATTCTGGCCTATTTGCTTGCTTAAAATTTAAAAATGTAAATTATGAAATATTCCAGAGTTACAGGAAATAATAAAATAGATGCATAAGTTCCACTATTCCAGCTTAACAAATGTTAAAATGTTCACATGGTGCCATCTTTTTTCAAATCTTACACTTCATACCATTGTTCCTTGGATCTTTGTATTATCACACACTCAAAGAGCTTCATACTACTGTTACAGCAAATCCGCAGTAGATTTTTACTTTTTCAAAAATCTTGAGTTTACATACTGTCCCCAGGTTTTTTCTGCAATTTTATTGAGGTATAATTACTACCTAGTTTCTAAATAATTCTTTTTTTAAGATTTTATTTATTTATTAGAGAGCATGGACAAGGGGAACGGCTGAGGGAGAGGGAGAAGCAGGCTCCCCACTGAGCAGGGAACCGGGCAGGACCCTGTGATCATGACCCCAGCTGCAGGCAAACGCTTAGCCAACTGAGCTACCCAGGAGACCCTTTCTAAATAATTCTTAAGAATTAAAGGGAAATTAAATTCCACGGGTACTTAAATTTTGAGTGCTCACTATGGAAAACTGGGTCACAAATTCTCGTAGTAGTCTAATAAAGCTAATTTTATACTAAAATGGGTATAAAGTTGCAGGTGTGGGTACAAAAATAATATCACAACTCATTTAAATATAAGATTTGTTCTCTTCTCCTCCCCTCTCTTCTTTTTACGAAATCATATGTCACAGATATAGGCAAAGCTCTGCCCCAAATCTCATCCATCGTTTTCCCTCCTCCCAACATCTATCTTGAAATTGGTATCATTCCTTAGCATTTTTTTGTACTTTTTCTACATATGTATGTTTCTATAAACGCTTTGCGATATTGCTTAATGCTTTTAAAACACATATAAATGTGGCACAGCACAAAATCGTTTGAGAACATTTCCAGTTATGAGTATTCATATGCCCCCCAAATTCCTTTTACAGTGAAAAATTGAGGCGTCTCTAGGGAGAGCGCGGCCTGGGCGGGGCCCCGGCGGGTGGGCGGAGTTTAGAGTTGGAAACGGGTGGGGCCATACAGCCGTTGGGCGGGGCCCGGGAGATCCGGGGCCTCCGGGTGGACGCGCCGGTTCCGCCTGGAAGCTGCTGTCATGGTGGCCCCCGTGGTGTACCTGGTGGCGGCGGCTCTGCTTGTCGGCCTTATCTTTTTCCTGACTCACAGCCGGGGCCGGACGACAGCAGGTAGGAGAAGCCGCCGCTCCAGGGCCGGTGGGGCCGCGTTCTCTGGCCTCCTGAGCCTTTGTAGGCCGTCGCACCGCGGTTCCTGCGCATGCGCTGGGCTGCCCGGCTGGACTGACGAGTGCTCCGCGCCGGTCGCTCTTGTCCTGTTGCAGGCCCGTTGCACGCCTGCGCATACCTGCGCGTCGCGGACGCGGTGGTGAGCCGCAGTGCAGCAACTCTACTCGCGGACGGAATGGCAGCTCCCCTACACCTTCCCCCCCAGTCTCAAAGATAGTCTCACTCAATCCCTGTCCTCGCCCCCCGGCACTCTAGACTCAAAGGGGCCCGGTCCCCTGGTGAACATGCTCCCCCATCCGTCATTGGGTCTCTCCCCTGTGCGCCCCTAGGAGAGACCGCAGGGTTGTTCCGTCCCACCCAGGCTGGCTCCAGAGCAGGTGCCAAGAAGGGGGCCCTTGAGTATACTGTGCCTACCTACGAGCTGTAACTCCCTGAATCTCTCTCTTTACGCCTCAAAGAGAGCACCTGTGCACCCTTCTCTCTCCTGCACCCCGACCAGGAGCTCAGGTCATCTGCTAGGGTATAGAACAGATGTGCATATCATCTTCCATCCCCCATTTCTTGTCAGTATGTGGGTTTGTGTATATGTCTCTTCTCCTCTCTGGGCCCACAGGCTACTTGAGAGCACTTATATGCTCCAAGGGCAGGGGTCGGGCAGGTGGAGAGAGCTGAAGTAAGGCAGATAGCCAGGAAATCTTCCTGGAAGGGAGGCCTCATTCCCCAGGTGTGCTCCCGGGTGGCATGCCTTATAAAACTATGGCAGGTGGTGTTAGGCAGGCAAGAAATAAATGCAGTCTTGAAGTAGGCATTCAGATGTAGTCTGGAGAAGTCAGGGTGAGCTTCCTGGAGGAAGTTGGCCTTCATCTCCCCCTCCAGGGTGGTAGTCTTCTGGCCAGCTGGCTGGAAAGGTATTGACAAAGGCAGGAGGGAACAGGTGATCCTGCTGCAAAGGACCAAGGTGTGGGTCTGGGTTATAAAGGCCCTTATGATCTGAGAAACTGGGGCTTTGTGCTTTAGGCTGCCATAAACTGGAGGAAGTTGAGTGGAGGGTGAGGCTTCCAGGGTGCTGGTCTCCTGCCATCAGGTGGGTTGGACTGCTAGACAGTTGTGTGGTTTCTCTCTTCCCTACAGCCGGCCAGGAGCCATTGCACAATGAGGAGCTGCCGGTAGTAGCAGGCTCAGTGGCCCAGCCTCAGCCCCTGGAGCCTGAGGAGCAGAGAACTGGGGGCAGGCCCCGGCGCCGGAGGGATTTGGGCAGCCGCCTGCAGGCCCAGCGCCGAGCCCAGCATGTCACCTGGGCAGAGGTGGATGAGAATGAGGAGGAAGCCATCATCCCAGGTGAGAAGGGCCCAGCCTAGAGGAGAAAGGGGCTGGTTTAGGGCATGAAGGGACCTCCAAAGCTGGGTGGAAGAATGGGATGTGAAGCTATAGTGTAGGAGACATGTCTGGGAGCGAAAGGATAGGGTTGGGGGAGAGGAGACATGGGACCCATCCTTTGGTCCTGGTTCTGGACCCTGACCAGCAATTCTGGACCCTGATCCCTATTCCATTGGGCTAGCCCCCTCTTCCTTCATTTTGGCTTTCAGTGTCTAAGCAAGAGGACAGGGGTCTTTAGATTGACCTAGATAGTTCCTCAGCCCACTTCTTATATCCCAGCACCTTACTGGTCTGGGCACAGTCATTTTCTGAGAACCTCACTCTAGGACCAGAGTACCCAGCTAAGAGCCTCTGCAGTTCCTGAGGTGAGGTCACCTGTAATCCTAGAAGGGTTTAGGGTTGGGGACATTTTTTTGATGAAGTTTCCATATCCCTGGGAGACCGACAGAGGCCCTCAGATTTTGGGAAAAAATATCTCTTCTGCAGTGCTCAAACCTGGCTTGAGCCTGAAGAAGGGGCACTTGGGACTTTTGCCCTGGTACTTTTGGGAATTAGCCCGTTAGCTCAAAAAAGAGGCAGTCTGTGGTGCCATTCCTCTTGTCTCAGACTTAGGATCAGACATCTCTGCTGCTTGGGCATCAACAGGTTTTGGTTTTTAAATTCCATTTATTTGAGAGAGAGAGTGCACACATGCACATACATATGCATGCTTGTAGCACAAGCAGGGGGAGGAGCAGATAGGGAGGGGAAAAGTACGGGGGAATCTCAAACAGATGCCACACTGAGTGCAGAGCCAGAGGCAGGGCTTGAGATCATGACCTGAGCCAAAATCAAGATTTAGGGGCCCCCCAGGTACCCCAACAAATCTTTAACTTTTAGCTGGCCCTAACTTTAGGTAGTCTTGGGGTTGGAGCTGTCTTTTTGGCCAGGGGCTGAGCCCAGAACCCTTAGCAGTTCCTGAACAGAGTGAGGACAATTTTAGATACGAGACAGGGATACATTTCCCCATGAGGCCATCCTTCCCTGAGGTTTGGCTCAGAGACAAACGAGAGAAGTCCGCAAGCCCAAACATCCCTGCCTGTGATTTTCAGATGCTCGGATATTGGAACCTGACATCTCCCTTTTCATGGTGATGCACTGGCTAAAGTTGCTATCTGTTCCCTTGCCCCATGATTCCCTCACCTTTCCCCTACCTTACCCTCTACC